>NC_069009.1:5694876-5698900 GCF_001194135.2 Octopus bimaculoides
ACACACACACACACACACACACACACACACACACACACACACACACACACACACACACACACACACACACACACATATTTACATATAATCTGCAATGGTGATTCATGTATATGTGTGTATGTATACATGTATATATACATTCTTATATATGTGTGTATTTGGACACATGCGTAGTCATGTGGTAAGATGTTTTATTCTACTCTAGGCACAAGGCCCAAAATTTTGGGGGAGGTGGCCAGTCGATTACATCGACCCCAGTGTATAACTGGTACTTGATTTATCGACCCCGAAAGGATGAAAGGCAAAGTCAACCTCGGCGGAATTTGAACTCAGTACGTAGCGGCAGACGAAATACCGTTAAGCATTTCGCCCGACGTGCTAACAATTCTGCCAGCTCACCGCCTCCCATAGTACAAGTTGTAATAATAATAATAATAATAATAATAATAATTATTATTATTTCTTTATTGCCCACAAGGGGCTACATACAGAGGGAACAAGCAAGGACAGACAAAGGGATTAAGTCGATATTATATCGACCTCAGTGCATAACTGGTACTTATTTAATCGACCCCGAAAGGATGAAAGGCAAAGTCAACCTCGGCGGAATTTGAACTCGGAACATAACGGCAGACGAAATACCGCTAAGCATTTCGCCCGACGTGCTGACGATTCTGCCAGCTCGCCACCTTGTGTGGTAAGGATGTTTGTTTGTCAACCACGTTGTTTCGGGTTCAACTTCACTTACTGGTACCATGGGCAAATGTCTTCTATTATAGCCCCGGGTCAATCAAAACCTTGTGAATAGATGGAAACTGAAAGAAGCCTGTCATGTGTGTACGTACATAATACTTACATACAGACACATGCAAATCTAGCACCCAAGATACACTCTCAGCTTCATGTCTATTATTCTTTTACTTGTTTCAGTCTTTTGACTGTGGCCATGCTGGAGCACCGCCTTTTAGTCGAGCAAATCGACCCCAGCACTTATTTTTCGTAAGCCTAGTACTTATTCCATCGGTCACTTTTGCCAAACCGCTAAGTTACGGGGATGTAAACACACCAGCATCGGTTGTCAAGCGATGTTGTGTTGTGGGGACAAACACATACACACAACCATATACACACACATACATATAAGCATGTATATATATATATATATATATATATATACATGATGGGCTTCTTTCAGTTTCCGTCTACCGTGTCCACTCATAAGGCTTTGGTCAGCCCAAGGCTATTGTAGAAGACACTTGCCCAAGGTGCTACGCCGTGGGACTGAACCCAGAAAGGATGAAAAGCAAAGTCAACCTCGGTGGAATTTGAACTCAGAACGTAGCGGCAGACGAAATACCACTAAGCATTTTGCCCGGTGTGCTAATGTTTCTGCCATCTCGCCGCCGCCTTATCGCACAGCCATACTTGATATGTGGAGTATTTCTGTGATATCCATGAGGTCTGGATTATTTTTCATTAGTGCTTCAATTTGGTCTGGTCATCCTTTACGACTGTAGGCCTGCCAGGTCATTCATGGTCTTACAGATTAAAATTTTCACTCCTAAACCTAGCAAACCGCTTACAATGGTCCTCTAAGCTTCAGCACAATCTCCCTCCATAACGTACACAAGTCTTTTTTGCTGTTTTGTTATTTACTGACATGATCATAAGCTTAATCCTTCAGCATCCAGATTATTCTGTCGAATGTAATGCTTCTTTATTCACATTGATTTGAATTAATCCTGCTTTATCTCACAGCTTTGAGATTTTGATGAAGGAATTGTTTCATTTTAGAATGACATTGAAAGGCACTATTGAAAAGCAGGTCTGGCTGGTTTGAACGTGTCACATAATTTGTTACGTTCATTAAATTAGATAACTGTGGCTGTGTGGTAAGTAGCTTACTTACCAACCACATGGCTCCGGGTTCAGTCCCACCGCGTGGCACCTTGGGCAAGCGTCTTCTACTTTAGCATCGGGCCGACCAAAGCCTTGTGAGTGGATTTGGTAGACGGAAACTGAAAGAAGCCCGTCGTATATATATATATATATATATATATATATATGTGTTGCCATCCGGTTTCACCAGTCCTCAGTCAAGTTGTCCAATGGAAAGCGGACGTTAAACGATGATGATGATGATGATGATGTATGTATGTATGTATGTATATGTCTGTGTGTCTGTCTTTGTCCCCCCAACATCGCTTGACAACCGATGCTGGTGTGTTTACGTCCCCGTAACTTAGCAGTTTGGCAAAAAAGACCGATAGAATAAGTGCTAGGCTTACAAAGATTAAGTCCTGGGGTCGATTTGCTCGACTAAAGGCGGTGCTCCAGCATGGCCGCAGTCAAAATGACTGAAACAAATAAAATAAAAGTAAAAAAAGACAACAGTAAAAACAACATAACAAACTAACAAATCTCTTTACGGTCCAGCAATCGTTTTCAACCAACCAACACCTTCCAACTTCACTGCCAACCAACATGAACTTCACTCGACTCCAAACACTGAACTTGTGAGCTCACTCAGACCTCTACTATTTATACTTTACTCGGACCAGTCTATCTCTCGCAAGGAGGGGAGGGGGGGTCGGCGTCGTAGATCTCCTCACAACAGAACATAAGAGAGGCAGAATATGATACGGTTGGATATGGTCTGTTTAACCCTTAAGCATTTGGATTATTCTGTGAAACGTAATACTTATTGATTCACATTGTTTTGAATTAATCATGCATTATCTTGAGATTTTGATGAAGAAATTGTTAATTTTTAGAATGATATTGTAGGGTAGGTGTGAGAAGCCAGATCTGGTCAGGCAGAATACCTGGGCCAAAAATGGCCAGTTGAATCCTTCAACATCCAGATTGTTCTATCAAGTGTAATGCTTATTTACTTATGGTGTTTTGAATCAGTAACACATTATCATTGTAGTTTTGAGATTTCAGTGGTGTGATTGCATATTTTCACAGTGACATTGTTTGACAGGTATGAGAAGTCAGATCAGGTGAGTTTCAGCATAAAACAGGGAGAAAATTTTGGACCGGATATGGCCAGTTTAAATGTTGGTTTCAAATTTTGACACAAGGCCACTAATTTCAAGGGAGCGAGTAAGCCGATTACTTTGACCCCAGCACTCAGCACTTATTTTCTTGACCCTGAATAGATGAAAGTCAAAGTCAACCTTGGCAGAATTTGAACTCAGGAGGTAAAGATGGACAAACGTTCTGAGTTCAAATTCGCGAGAATTGACAAACAGGTGAGAAGCATCGCAAAACAAAAGCATACCAGGTGGCAGTACCAATTCAGTTGATGACACCAGCTGGTATACTGATGCCTGAGGGTTGCATCTAGTGGCTTGTAGCAGCAAAAGCCTGAACAATAATAGGCTGGTTCCACAGAAAACGTTTCCAGTTACTTTTGGGTACCACCTCATACATATATATATTAATAACTCTATTAGAGAGACTTAGAAATATTAATAACTCTATATCTAATTATTACAATTAAAAGGGTAAAGGATTATCAATTTATTAATAAATTAATAATTAATAATTTTTACCAAGCCCTTCGGTATGTAAGCACCATTATTGGTGTGGAACTTATTTAAAAGTTCTTATACATTTATAAACAAAATTAAGGGATCAGCAACAGGTTGCTTCACCACATACCGAAGTTCAGAAATAGCAGCTAAAAAAACTATGGCTAGTTTAGTTCGTTATTTTTCTTCTTGTTTTGCCTATGTGAGTTGCGGGTAACTGCTATCTGTTGGAGTTTCAGCATTTTTAGCTGCTATTTCTGAACTACGGTATGTGTGTATATATATGCATATATATGGTATAATTATAAACGGAAAATTTCAGCTGTTTCTATACAATAGGCTTCTTTCAGTTTCCTGTTTCTTTATTGCCCACAAAGGGCTAAACATAGAGGGGACAAACAAGGACAGACAAAGAGGTTAAGTCGATTACATCGACTCCAGTGCGTAACTGGTACTTAATTTATCGACCCCTGAAAGGATGAAAG
>NC_069009.1:5700051-5702298 GCF_001194135.2 Octopus bimaculoides
ACAAATAAAATAGTACAGTGGCCAAAGGTGGCCAAATAGTACAGTGGCCAAAAGTCATGCACCAAATCATTTGACATTACCTTATTACTATCATTACACACACACACACACACACATACACACATATATACATAGATAGATATGACAGGCTTCTTTCAGTTTCCATCTACCAAATCCACTCACAAGGCTTTGGTCAGCCCGAGGCTATAGTAGAAGACACTCGCCCAAGGTGCCAAGCAGCAGGACTGACCCCGGAACCATGTGGTTGGGAAGCAAGCTTCTTACCACACAGCCACATAGCTAATGTTTTAAATATTTCGAAAACCATCGTTGTTTTCTAAACCAGAATACAATATATC
Source organism: Octopus bimaculoides (assembly GCF_001194135.2). Taxonomy (NCBI): domain Eukaryota; kingdom Metazoa; phylum Mollusca; class Cephalopoda; order Octopoda; family Octopodidae; genus Octopus; species Octopus bimaculoides. The sequence goes on from NC_069009.1 coordinate 5,700,411, forward strand.
TTGTGTGAACCCTGGAAGGTGAAGACGTGAAATTCATATCGATGTATATATATATAGGTGTATAGATATAACCACCAACTTATTCCCTCCTTTAACACTACCCTTCTAACTAATATTAAATAGTATTGTTTACTTAGCGTTCACTACACACTGAATTGTGGCAAGGTATGGACGGATTCCGGAGTACCGAGGAAATTATGTATAAATATATCAAATTAAGAATTCTACGAGGTATATTGCAATACAAAATACCAAACGGAACCTCACCTCTTATATCTCATCTTTCTTCCTCCTTTAACGCCTATGTGATATAATTCTTGGGAGAGAATACATTTGCGGCTGAAGATAGCTTTATACGGTCAATTATACACTGATGTAACAACTATAAAGCTTGAAACACGTGTACCGCAGAATCCTTTGTGTTTTGTTTTTATTTTTACATTTACAATTTATTGTATATATATATATATATATATAGGTGTATATATTGTGTTTGTATCTGTTTGCAGGGAGGTGGATCACCTCAGTTCAAGGCAGAAAGATTCCGGTACCAATACTCAAAGACTCCTGGTCCTGGCACTTATAACGTTAAAAAGAGCAATGAGATACAGAGCATTCGAAGGGCCGACACTGAATTGATGAGACCAGTTTTTAAGGTTTGTTGACATTTAAGGATCTTTGTGTGTGTGTGTGTGTGTTTGTATGTGTGTGTGTGTCTTTCTGTTTCTGTGTGTGCATGTGTGTGTTTGTGGTTGTTTTTATTGTTGGTGGTTTTGTTAGGGATTGTGGTAGTGGTGTTGGTGGTAGCATTGTTGTTGGTGGTATTGGTTGTGGTAATGGTGGTAGTATGCTTGTTCTTGTTGGTGGTAGCGGTGGTGTTGGCAGTGGTGGTCATGGTCTTGGTGTTAGTGTTGTTGCTGTTGGTGATGCTGATGATGATACTTATGGTTGTTCTTGATGGTGGTGTTGGTGGATATTATTGATGTTGCTTCCATATAACCCCAGGCTGGTCCTGTTCCAAAAGAATCATAACCAAAGACATTCCAGCCTTGACCACCCTGTCTAATGTTCTATCCTGTGGAAAGACTATATCAAAGAATATGAGATTCTATACGTGTATCCCCTCTTTAGATTACAGTATGTGATTTGATGGGAATTTAACTGCTATTTTTAGGAGATCAAGTAACCACACAAAGGTCACTAATCAAGTTTTTGTTGTATAGCAATAGTTCATGAGTGGTTATAGTAGCTGCTGTTGTTGTTGTAGATCTGGTTTAGCCCTTGGTCAGTCCTGATCCAGACAGACCTACGAACAAAAGACGTTCCAACTGTGACCATTACATTTATTCAGACTTAGTGTATCTCGGAATACATTATCCAATGTATAGCATAATCGTTAGTATTAACGGCTATCGTTATTGTTGTTGGTGGTGAAATTTAGCCCTAGGTCTGTCCTGATCCAGCAGAACTATAATCAGAGAGGTTCCAGCTGTGACCATCCCATCTTTTATTCAGACATAGTGTATCTAGGACTACATTATCCAATGTACAGTATAGGAGTTAGTATTAGTGGTTATAGTTGTTGTTGTTGTTGTTGCTCAGCCCCTGGTCAGTGTATCTGGGACTACAGTACTCAACTTGTCCCTTTCATTAAGACAGTGATTTTTAAGGGAGACTTAGGTGTTACTTCTAGCAGGCTGAATAACCACACAGAGGCCTCCCTCATTGTTGCTCTGGTTGTTGTTTTGCCCCAAGTCATAACAACAGAGGTAGTAGTAGCTGTAGTAGTAGTAGTAGTAGTAGTAGTAGTAGTAGTAGTAGTAGTAGTAGTAGTAGCTGTAGTAGTAGTAGCTGTAGTAGTAGTAGTAGTAGTAGTAGTAGTAGTTAT
>NC_069009.1:5702963-5703817 GCF_001194135.2 Octopus bimaculoides
AATCACCACTACCACCACCACCACCAACACCACCACCACAATCACCACTACCATCACCACCACTATCACCACCACCACCACCATCACCATCACCACCACCACCATCACCACCACTATCACCACAAACACCATCTTTGCCACCATGACCACCACCACCATCAGAACCACAAACATGACTCTTCCATGACCACCACCACCCACCATCACCACAAATACTGCCATCACCACCACATCCACCACCATCACCACTACCACCACTCCCATCACTGCTGTTGCCGACCCCACCACTACCATCATTACCACAAGGCTCCCCCCTTCGTCCCTGCCCTCCTCTCACTGTCCGTTCCTCACTCCCATGCTTCATACATCACCACCACCTCCAATACCAACACTACTACCACCACCACCACCACCACCGCATGCCACCATCACCACTACTGTGACTCCCACCATCATCACCACCGCTATCAACAGCACTACCACTACACACTACCATCGTTACCACCACCACTGCTACTAAGGCCACCACAGTCACCACCACCACCACCATGACCATCACTGCGAATACTACCATTATCACCACAACCACAACCACTACTACCACTACTATAATCGCTACCACCACCACCAGTACCACAGCCACCACCAACATCTCCACCACCATTAACCCCACCACAGTCATTACCACCATCATCACCACCACCACCACCACCACTACTACTACTACTACTGCCAATACTACCACTCCACTTTCCCCCCCCCTGTTGCCCTACTCCCCCTCCTACTTCTTATGCCATCACAGGTCACTGGCCCTTGGCCTATGTTTCAGGCACTACACCCACCACCCTTCATCC
>NC_069009.1:5704103-5709237 GCF_001194135.2 Octopus bimaculoides
CCATCCCCCTTTCACTCAACCCATCCCACCCATCCTGGAACATATGTACCTTCTACCCCTGTCCACCACCCAATTTGTCTCCCCCCCCCACACACACACAACTATCTCCTGCCCATGTGCTTCCACCACCCCCCTTACTTTCACACATACCTACTGCCTACACCTGCTCCCCTTTCTACATACCTACCCTCTAACACCCCCTCCCACTTTTCCATATCTCCTCTCACCCCCACCTTGTCTCCTTGTTTTGTTTTGTTTTGTTTTATGTTTTTCTTTTTTTTCCAATTCAATACACCTAACCCAAATTTTATATAGATGTATGCCTTGGTGGAGCCTTGTGTGTGTGTGTGTGTGTGTATGTGTGTTGGTTGTTGACAAATGAAATTGTAATCATCTTCATCTTTGCCATCATCATCATCATCGTCATAATCGTCACTGTCATTAACATCATTGTCATTATTCTCACTATCATCAACATCATCATCATTATCGTCCTCATTATCGTCATGAATACCATCATTATCCTCCTCCTCCTCCTCCTCCTCATCATCATCATCATCATCACTATCACCATCACTGTCATCTTGGAATCTCAGGCAGTTTGCAATCAAAAGAGTTAACCCTTTTCACTGTCTTTCTGTTAAAATACATTTTTACACTTAATTTTGAAAATAGCGAAGAATTTAATAATATAAATATCATTATTAAGCTGGTGTTTGCTACATAAATTATCAAAATTTTGATAAAAGGTTTTTAACTTAGCTCACTTTAACCCTTTGGTTACCATATTTCTTTTGAAATACGCTGCCTTTGAGTCAATTAATTTTGAAAATAAAGAATTTAGTTAAAATAATTTTGTCATTATTAATCTGGTGTTTGGTACATAAGTTTACATGAAATTGTAATGAAAGGTTTTAATTTAGATCACTCTAACCCTTTGGTTACCATATTTCTTTTGAAATACACTGCATTTGTTTCAAATATTTTTGAAAATAATGAAAAGTAGGCGCAGGAGTGGCTGTGTGGTAAGTAGCTTGCTTACCAACCACATGGTTCCGGGTTCATTCCGACTGCATGGCACCTTGGGCAAGTGTTCTACTATAGCCTCGGGCCGACCAAAGCTTTGAGAGTGGATTTGGTAGACAGAAAACTGAAAGAAGCCCGTCGTATATATGTATATATATATGTGTGTGTATATGTTTGTGTGTCTGTGTTTGTCCCCCAACATTGCTTGACAACCGATGGTGGTGTGTTTACGTCCCCGTAACTTAGCGGTTCGGCAAAAGAGACCGATAAAATAAGTACTAGGCTTCCAAAGAATAAGTCCTGGGATCGATTTGCTCGACTAAAGGCGGTGCTCCAGCATGGCCACAGTCAAATGACTGAAACAAGTAAAAGAGTAAAGAGTATGCTAAAGGGTCAAACTAGCCATATTTGGCCCAAATACAGGGTGTTCAAAAGGTCTCTCCACAGTGAATTTTTTTCCATGCTGTGCATCACCATGGCACTACTTCAAGAGTTTTTTGGTGAACAGATTATTTCTAAGGGACTTTGGTCACCAAGATCACCTGATTTAACACTGCCAGCCTTTTTTTATGGGGAGTGTACAAGAATCGCCCCAAAAATCATTAAATACTTACTGCGAAGAGACTTTTTGAACATCCTGTATTTTACCTGTTTTATATTCATATCACCCAGATCCAACCTCTTGTACCTACCCTACAATGCCATTCTAAAAATAAACACATCACATTATCATAATCACAAAACTATGAGATAATGCATGATAAATTCGAGACAATGTGAATAAATAAGCATTACATTTGACAGAGTAATCCAAATGTTAGAGGATTAAATAATCACAGCATAGAAATCTCAAAGCTATGAGATAAGCCATGATTAATTCGAAACAGTGTGAATAAATAATCATTACTTTGTTAGAGGATTACACCTAATTATTCTACCTGTTTTATGTTCAACTCAGCAAGATCCGGCCTCTCACACATCCCCAGCAATGTCATTCTAAATATAAACAGTCACAACATGGAAATCTCAAAGCTATGAGATAAGCCATGATTATTGTGAATAAATAATCATTATTTTGGAAAGAATAATGTGAATGTTTAAGGTTAAAACAAGAATTTGGTTCATAAAATTAGAGCCAGTCTCCAACTGGTTGATATCAAAGAAGTTAACTCTTTTGGTACCATATTTCTATTGAAATACAGTGTCTGTCTTTCAATTAATTTTGGAAATAATGAAGTATTTAGCAAAATAATTTGGATATTATCAAGCTTGTGTTTGGAACATAAATTAACATGGAGTTTTGATGGAAGATCTTAATTTCGATCTCTTTAACCCTTTTTGTTGCAGTATTTCTGTTGAAATGCACTGTCTTTGTTCCAATTAATTTTGAAAATAACAAAGAATTTAGTAAAATAACCATGCCATTATCAAGCTGGTTCTTAGAATATAAATTAACCTGCAATTTTGATGGAAGTTTTTAATTTAGATCTCTTTAAAACAGGAAGTTTGTATCATGGAACCCTGGTTGCTCTCTGGCAGTTTGGTCTCAATTAAAGATAATGAAGGAATTAGTAAAAGAACTTTGTCATTATTGAGTTGGTGTTGGAACAAAATTAACATGACACTTTGATGAAAGGTTTTAATTAAGATCACTATAAAACAGCAAGTTCGTATCACAGAACCAGGAGAATTGTTGTCTAAGACAGGTTGATATCAAAACGGCCAACATTTTCGTGGCCATACTTCTGTTGAAATATGCTGTCTTTGTTTCAATTAAGTTTTAGAATAATAAGGAATTTTGTAATAATGTTTCGGATTGCAAGACAGTGTGTGAGAGGAAATCATGATGTCATAGGAGAGAGATGTATCCACATGGAAGATAGTTCCCTTGTATTTAATGATTCTGCAAAGGAAGTCTTGGAAGCACCATTATGAATGGTTGCTAAATGTAGAAAATATATGGGGGAAGGAGAGTCTGCCAAATGTTGACCCAATTGAGGGACCAGCTATCTGAATTGACAGCACCCTAGAAGATAAAGTAATTAAGGGTATGAAGACAGGGAAAGCCCCCAGCCCATCAGGAATCACTGCTGAAATTGTATTGTATTATTATTATTATTATTATTATTATTATTATTATTATGGCAACAAGCTGGCTGAATCATGCTTAGCAGCATTTTGTCTTTCTTTACGTTCATCATCATCATCATTTAAAATCCGTTGTCTATGCTGGCATGGGTTGGGTGATTTGGCCAGGGCTGGTAAGCTGGAAGGCTGCACTTGACACCAGTTTGCTTTGGCATGGTTTTCTGTGGCTGGATACCCTTCCTAATGCCAATCACTCCAAGAGTGTAATGGGTGCTTTTACGTGCCACTAGCATGGGTGCCATTTGCATGACACCAGTATCTGCCACAACTACACTTTTGCTTTGCTTGATGAGTCTTCTTCTCAAGCACGACCTAATGCCAAAGGTCTTGGTCACTGCCTCATGCTGAGTTCAAATTCCGCTGAAGTTAACTTTTGACTTTCATCCCTCTCTGGGTCAATAAAATAAGTACCTGTTGAGTACTGGTGTTGATGTAATCGACTTACTTCTCCCCCCAAATTGCTGGCCTTGTGTCAAAATTAGAAACATTATTATATTGATTTTGATGGTGATGATGATGATTGGTGTTCGTTGCCCAAATCTCAGAAGTGATGCTGTTCAGATGAAAGTAACTTATATTATTTATGTTTATTATGTTGTTTATAATGTTTTTGAGACAAGAGTAACTTACTTTTACATTATATTTTTAAAGTTATTTGTGAAGTTATTAAGGCAAAAGCAACTTTCTTGCTTTCATGTTTGTGTTTGCTATTTGTGATGTTGTTTGGACAAAAGTTAACTTTCATGTTGTTTAAGTTTGTTATGCTGTTTGTGATGTTCTTCAGATGAGAGCAACTTACTTTTGCATCGTGAGTGTTTGTTATGTAGTAAGTGTTTATACTGTCTGAGATGTTGTTCAGACAAAAGTAACTTACTTTTATGTTGTTTGTATTAAAAGTTTGCAGTGTTTAAACTTGGTCAGCAAATGAGATGTTAAATACAAACAGACAATTTCTGGTTATGCTTGAAGCTCCATTCCTGTTAAAAGGTTCAGCTGAAACAAATTATTTTTCTCTTCCTGGATTCCCCGGTTCTGCTATTGTCTATGGGTGGGCGGAGATGGGGGTGGGTGAGCATCACCATAACTTGCACTTGTCATTCACCACTCAGCCACCTACCTGCTTTCTCCTTCAGGCAAAGTCTGTGTTTGAGGTTCTGATATGTTTAAATAATAAAAACTGTGTGATTGTCACTGGGTCTCCACCGAATTTACTGGCTGGCTGATTCGGCAACAATACCTGGCGGCCAGCCTTCCGACTGAAAGCATTGCTGGTTCTCATACTGTCACCAGCACTACATCCAGTTATGTTGTGACAATGGCTCCAACTCCACAACAATGCCATCATAACAACAACATTATCATTGGCGTCACCATCCGCTACCAACGACAACAGCAAAACTACCAACGCCAAAACCATTACTACTGACAATGGCGCCAACAGCATGGAAGATACCTCACCACCACCTGATCTTCACTGCTTTACCAACACCACTGCCACCTCCACCACTATGACAACGACCACCGTCGCCTCTACCACCTTAACCACCACCATCACCATAACTATCATCATCACCACTGCCACTACCACCATGGCCATCATCACCATCACAACTACGACCATCATCACCACTACCACCTTAACCACCACCATCACCATAACTACCATCACCACCACCGCCATTACCACCATGGCCATCATCACCATCACAACTACAACCATCATCACCACTACCACCTTAACCACCACCATCACCATAACTACCATCACCACCACCGCCACTACCACCATGGCCATCATCACCATCACAACTACGACCATCATCACCACTATCACCTTAACCACCACCATCACCATAACTACCATCACCACCACCATGGCCATCATCACCATTACAACTACAACCATCACCACCACCGCCACTACCACCATGGCCATCATCACCATTACAACTACAACCAT
>NC_069009.1:5709247-5709722 GCF_001194135.2 Octopus bimaculoides
CCACCATGGCCATCATCACCATTACAACTACAACCATCACCACCACCGCCACTACCACCATGGCCATCATCACCATTACAACTACAACCATCATCACCACCGCCACTACCACCATGGCCATCATCACCATCACAACTACCACCATCATCACCACTACCACCATGACCACTACCACTGTTACTACTATCACAACCACCACAACCACCACCACCACCACCACCATCACAAACAATACCACCAGCACCACTACCACACCTCACATCCTCTGCCACCATCACCAGCACCATTAACACCACCACATCACTCCTGTGATGACAGCGACATTCACCGCCGCCACCACCACCACCACCACCACCACCACAATAATCATCACCAACAACAATAACAATACCACCATCACCACAGCTCATCTTTCCCACTCCCTATCTTAAAAGCTGTGTCCTCCCCCCCCTTATTGCCAACACCACTACTGCCA
>NC_069009.1:5710255-5712306 GCF_001194135.2 Octopus bimaculoides
GTGCGTATATCTGTGTGTGTGTGTGTGTGTGTGTGTGTATATATATATATATATATATATATATATATATATATATATAGAGAGAGAGAGAGAGAGAGAGAGAGAGAGAGATAGATAGATAGACTGACTGGCAGATAGATAGATAGATAGATAGATAGATAGATAGATAGATAGATAGATAGACAGATAAAGATGGATAGATATATGTATTTCCCTTTTTTTTGTCTTTTATCTTTTACTTGTTTCAGTCATTAGACTGTAGCCATGCTGGAGCATCACCTTGAAAATCTTTTAGTCAAATGTATCACCCCCAGTACTTATTTCTTTTAAAGCTTGGTACTTGTTCCTACACTCTCTTTGGCTGAACTGCTAAGTTATGAAGATGTAAACACACCAACACCGGCTGTCAAGCAGTGTGGTGGGGACAAATACAGACACAAAGATACATATATATACATATATATATATATATATATCAAGTGTTTATGAGGTTTTGAATAGAAAGAGGTAGCTCTTTCAACAGGGATTCATTTTATCCAAGCGTTCACCAGTATTTTGGAATTTGTCAATTTGTGTTAGAATTGGTGCTCATTGATGGTTCATCTTTGACATCAGTGCTTAGCAATCATGAAGTTCCAGTGGTCATTATAGAGGCTTTCATTTCTCCAATATAGGAGAACAGAATTTTAATACTATAAAGAAAATGGAGTGTATGAACACAGAAAAAAATCCATTTATTTACATAATAGTAGTCACTTTCATGTTGCCTATGCACGTTTCAATTCCTACCTTCATTCGTAAAGGAACTCTCCATCCTTTAAGATGTAAATGAATTTATGTCAATTTTTGCCCTGAAGAGATTTTTTACCTTTTAAATTCATAATGCAGTTTAATTGTAAAATATGAATGAAGATAGGAATTGAAATGTGCATAGGCAACATGAAATTGACTATTATATAAATATATTAATTTTTCTGTGTTCACACTCTCCATTTTCTTTGTATTATGTATATATAAAATTCTTACAGATATAGGGTAAAAATTAATAATTAATTAATAATTAGTAATTTTACCAAGTAGTTTGGTGTGTTAAAAAAACATTTACCGATAAGTTTATATATATATAGGTGTTGTTTATTTAACCTCAGGTCAGTCCAGGTCCAGGAAACTTATGGTCAAATGTTTTCCAGCTGTGACCATCCCATCTCATATTCAGACATAGTGTATCTAGGACTACATTGACTAATCTCTTGTATAGAATTTATCATTAGCTTTTGTATGGGTTAGCTATGACCATTGTCTCTTTTATTCAGCCATAGTATACCTCAGAGTACATTATTCAGGCTGTCCCTTTATTAAAGATATCTGGCTTTGCCTTCAGTATATTCAGCTGGTAGATATAACAACACTTTGAGGAATCTCTAAGAGCCTTTCTCTTATCAAGCAATCATGTTATACAAAACTGAGGTACCTAACCTCTGTCCTAGTACAATAAATTCTTTCATACCTGGTGCTCAAATAATCAGAAATCTCAAGCAATCGGCATTAAAAATCAAATAAAAGATATTCTTTTTTACTCTAGGCACAAGGCCCGAAATTTTGGGGGAGGGGGCCAGTTGATTAGATCAACCCCAGTATGCAAATGGTACTTAATTTATCGACCCTGAAAGGATGGTTGACAATGTCAACCTTGGTGGAATTTGAACTCAGAACGTAAAGATAGGCGAAATACTGCTAAGCATTTCACCGGGCATGCTAACGTTTCTGCCAGCTCACCATTTTATTTAAATAAAAGATACTGTGTTACTCTCTTACTTGTTTCAGTCATTTGACTGTGGCCAAGCTGGAGCACCGCCTTTAGTCGAGGAAATCAACCCCAAGATTTATTCTTTGTAAGCCTAATACTTATTCTATCGGTCTTTTTTGCCAAACCGCTAATGTTACAGGAACGTAAACACACCACCATCGGTTGTCAAGTGATGTTGGAGGGACAAACACAGACACACTCACACATACACACACAAACAGATATATATATATATATATATATA
>NC_069009.1:5714019-5714856 GCF_001194135.2 Octopus bimaculoides
TCCATTCAGCCGATATACATTAAGTGCCGACTACATAAACAAACGATTCTGAAACAATTAACCCTAACCCTAACCCTAACCTTAGGGTTAGGGTTAGGGTTAGGGTTAGGGTTAAAGCAAATTTAAAATGAAAAAAGCAAATAAAACGAAGGTATGGAGATTAAATACGCTTTACATCGCTTAATCAGCCAAAGGAGTAAATGTAAACAACTGAATACTTGTCAGTGATTGGTTGAAATTATCGAAATAAGACAATATTTTACATGAAATAAATTCGAATACAAAAATATTTTTCTGTTCTATAACACAAAATAGATAAGTATACGAAGTTTGAAAGTCTTTCCGTACCAAAAACACTACGTAAAACATTAATGAAAAATGTGGCCCCCCGTTTTAAAAAAGATCCAAGGGATTTTATTTTACTGTATTTATAGGACCTGTATTAGGTTAATAAAACTAGTTATTTATCATTAAATGTTTACTTGTTTCAGTTATCAGACTGCGGCCATGCTGGGGCACTGCCTTAAAGGGTTTAATGGTAGAAATTGACCCCAGTCCTATTTTTTTTTAACCTGATACTTATTCTGTCAGTCTATTTTGCTGAAAAGCTAAGTTGCAGGATGTAAACAAACCAACACTGGTTTCAAGTTGTGGTAGTTGATAAACACAAAGACACACACATACAAAGAAGCTTGTTTCCCAACTGCATGGTTCCAGGTTCAATCCCACCGCATGGAAACTTGAACAGGTATCTTCTACTATAGCCTCAAGCCAACCAAAGCCTTGTGAGTGGATTTGGTAGACGGAAACTGAAAGAAGCTCATCACACACACACAC
>NC_069009.1:5714866-5715786 GCF_001194135.2 Octopus bimaculoides
GGATTTGGTAGACGGAAACTGAAAGAAGCTCATCACACACACACACACACACACACACACACACACACGCACACACACATATATGTATGTGTGCGTGTGTGTGTGTGTGTGTGTGTGTGTTTCTGTTTGTCCCCCCACCATTGCTTGATGACCGATGCTGGTGTGTTTATGTCCCCATAACTTAGCAGTTCAGCGAAAGAGACCAATAGAATAAATACTAGGATTACAAACAATAAATCCTGGAGTCAGTTTCTTCAACTAAAGCCCTTTATGGCGGTGCTACAGCATGGCCACAGTCAAATGACACAAACTAGTAAAAGAAAAGAACAAAAGAACATACGACAGGCTTCTTTCAGTTTCCATCTACCAATTCCACTCACAAGGTTTTGGTCATCCCAGTGCTATAGTAGAAGACACTTGGCCAAGGTGCCACACAGTGGGATTGAATCAAGAACCATAGGGTTGGGAAGCCAACTTCTTACCATGAAGTCATATCTGTGTCTAGCCATTGATGGGAGGGTATACATATGCAAGGGGGTTTGTTCAATTTCCATTTGTGAAATATATGTGTGTGTGTGTGTCTTTGTTTCTGGGTTAGTTCCCTCCACTGATATATTATATAAGGGTGGCTGAAAACTTGTGAAGTATGTGGGGGCTAAGTGGTTATTTCTCTTATCATCGCTGACCCCACTTTTTAGGGGTTCTGTTCTGTGTATCTGAAATAGAATACTTACATAACAGCACTGTATGGAGAATTTAGAAATGTTTAGATAATTTCATGTTTTCTCGAACGTTAACCTTTAAGAGGGTCTTTTCAGAGTGCGGTAGGGGGTTGTGGGGGGTAATGAAGGGGGCTCTATATTTTGTGGTGGTGGTGGTGGTGGTGGGTGACTGGGTCGGTGGTTAGGAGTTGGGGCTGT
>NC_069009.1:5716048-5718492 GCF_001194135.2 Octopus bimaculoides
ACAGACATACATACAGGCATGTCTAAACAGACATATACGTAAGTTATATGTGAAAATATGTTTGCGTGGGAGTGAATCAGTATGTGTGTGTGTGTGTGTGTGTGTGTGTATATATATATATATATATATATATATATATATGCTCTTTTACTTCTTTCAGTCATTTGACTGCGGCCATGCTAGAGCACCGCCTTCCAGTCGAACAAATCGACCCCAGGTCTTACTCTTTGTAAAGCCTACTACTTATTATTCTGTTTGTCTCTTTTGCTGAACCGCTAAGTGACGGGGATGTAGACACACCAACATTGTCAAGTGATGTTGGGGGAACAAACACAGACACAAACACATACACCCCCCCCCACACACACGTATACATATATAAGTATGATGACTTTCTTTCTACCATATCCATATGCTTCGGAATGAAGCATCAGCTGAGTTCAGAGTAATAAGAAAGAATTGGGATAACGAAGGAATAAACGAATGTTATGAAGTTCATTAGCATACAGCTGTTTCTGCTATTAAATGCAAGGCTGTCATAGCTGAATGCTTGTTTATCACCCTATAGCTTCATCAGAGCTTCATGTTTGATAGAATATTTACCAAATTTATAACCAAGCACTGGGCTTGATTTTTTTCTTCCTTTATCCAAACCCTTGTGGCGGTGACCCTGTATGGCTGCTGTCCAATGACTGAAATGTGTGTGTGTGTATCTGTATTTCTATGTATATATTTGCTTATTGCTATATATGTATGTATGTGTCAGCTCTCATGAGTGCTACTGGCAACACGGAACCCAGCAACTAAACATGCACCCCGCACTAGGCTTGCCTGGTGTAGAGACTTGCTAGAAACTCAGCAGCGCTAAAAAGAAGACCTGTCAAAATGACAGATGAACCTCGTGTAGGTTCAGCAACTATCCAGCAATAGCATGGGCCCTCAGAAATTCTGTGAGCTTTTGTTAAAGCCTATCTTTAAAAGTAGGTCACTCTGATATAAAACGAGATATACAGGGAATGATATTGAATGTTTTGGGGATTTTTTGCTTCTGCTTGAGGCCATAGTGCCCCCACTTTTCTGAGCCTGTGACCCATATTGGCTCTGGATATCTTGCCCTCATTCGTCTCTGGATCATGTAAGTAGGGTGGAGAGGGTCTCTGAGATGTTGTGCTAGCCTTATTGACCCTAAAAATTTGGGTTGCACAATTAAAAAAGCACGTAAAAAGCATCCACTACACTCTCAGAGTGGTTGGCGTTAGGAAGGGCATCCAGCTGTAGAAACTCTGCCAATTGCAAACATTTGAAATGAGTATTTGAGCCTTCATATTCTGTGTTCAGATTCCACTGAGGCTGATTTTGCTTTTCATCCTTTTGGGGTTGGTTAAATAAGTACCAGTTATGCACTGGAGTTGATGTAATTGACTTAACTACTCCTAGGTATGAGTATAAAAACTTCACCCTTCTGCTTTGATCTCTACATCAGACTGTCATTGGTGGAGAGAGCATGCTGAGGCCTATGTCCCACAGTGGACTGAACATGGGTAATCCAATCTAATCCATAGTTATAGAGAGAGAGAGAGAGAGAGAGAGAGATAAATAGATAGAAATGTACATGTTGAGGCAGATAGATGGAAATATAGGTAGATAGAGGGATACTTAAATTGGTAGATTGAGAGTAGATACATAAATATATAGATAGATAGGAGGCTGGGTAGATGATGGAAAGATAGGGAGAATTGTAGTTTCTGTTCAATAAATAAAAATATATGCGTATATACACACGTATAAATATATATGTTTTTATCGTAATTGAACCATACCCGATGACTGGCACCTGCACCAGTGGAGCACTAACAGCACTGTCTGAGCGTATTCATTGCCAGAGCAGCTGTCTGGCTTCCGTACTAGTGGCCCGTAAATAGCACCGTTTGAGCGTAACCGTTACCAGCGTCGCCTTCTAGCACTTGTGCTGGTGGCATGTTAGAAAATGATTCGAGCAAGGTCGTTGCCAGTGCCGCTAGACTGGCTCCCGTGCAGGTGGCACGTAAAAAACACCTTTTTGAGCGTGGCCGTTGCCAGTACTGTGTGACTGGTCCTCGTGCTGGTGGCATGTAAAAGCACCCACTACACTCTCTGAGTGGTTGGCGTTAGGAAGGGCATCCAGCTGTAGAAACTCTGCCAGATCAGGTTGGAGCCTGGTGCAGCCTTCTGGCTTGCCAGTCCTCAGTCAAATCGTCTAACCCATGCTGGCATGGAAGGCAGACATTAAACGATGATGATGATGATGATAGATACATATATTAATGGAAAATGGATGTTAAATGATGTGAGTGTGTGTATATGTATGTATGTATGTCTGTATATATACATAAATGATGTGTGCTTATATATATGTATATTATACATATATATATGTATGTATATATATATATATATATATATAT
>NC_069009.1:5719254-5719475 GCF_001194135.2 Octopus bimaculoides
GGAAGAAAAAAACAACATGGAAAAAAGCAACATGTGTATGTGTGTGTGTGTGTGTGTGTGTGTGTGTGTGTGTGTGTGTGTATGTATATATATTTGTATGTGTATGTGTGTTTGTATATGTGTGTGCCTGTGTATATCTATCTATCTATCTATCTCTCTCTCTCTCTCTCTCTCTCTCTCTCTCTCTCTCTCTATATATATATATATATATATATATATAT
>NC_069009.1:5722567-5726966 GCF_001194135.2 Octopus bimaculoides
TATATATATATATATATGGATATATATATATATATATATCCATATATATATATAAATAAGCGTGTATATTCTGTTGTGTTTGGGGATAGTCATTCTCTTTTGGTGCGTTATAATTTAACACAGTCACCAGTAAAATTTCCACTTATTTCTTTTTTATTTTTCTAAAATTTTCGTTGCGTCTTGCAACCTTTTCAATAGTCCTGACTCAATAGTTTTTACTGGTGAGTATGTTAAATTATAAGGCACCAAAAAGGGAATGACTCTCCCCCAGACGCAACAGAATATGCTTCAACACACAAACTCTCATAAAGAATCTTGCAAACCAAATCCCAAGACGAAATAATCATGTATGTTTATGTAGATATTATCTTTCATCTTTTACTTGTTTCAGTTATTAGACTGCGGCCATGCTGGGGCAACACCTTGAAGTATTTTTAGCTGAATATATTGACCCCAGTACTTATTTTCAAAGCTTGGTACTTATTATCCCAGTCTATTTTGCTGAACTGCAAAGTTATGGGGATGTAAACACACCAGCACCGGTTGTCACGCGATGGTGGGTGAGACAAACAGAGATACAAAGACATACATACACGTAGATCTATATATGTGTGTATATAGCTGAAATTTACAGAAAAACAAAAGACGAAGGTGTATTAGTTTGACGCTTGGGAAGGTGAGAAAGTCTTTTTACATTTCGAGCCTATGCTCTTCAGCAGAAAGGAACGCAAGGAAATAAACAGAGAGAGAATAAAAAAAACTTTCTGAGTTAGCGGTCAATCATATATATACACACGTGTACGTATATATGATAGGCTTCTTTTAGTTTCCTTCTATCAAATTCACTCACAAGGCTTTGATTGGCGCAAGGCTATCCTATAAGACATTTGCCCAAGGTGTCATGCAGTGGGACTGAACCCTGAACCATGTGGTTGGGAAGCAAACTTCTTACTACACAGTTAAGGCACATGGTTTAGTGGTTAGTGTATTCTGCTCAGTATTGTAAAGTTGTGAGTTCAATTCCTAGTGACGTGTTATGTCCTTGAGCAAACTTCTTACCATACAGTCACACCGGCATCTATATATCTCTTTACTCCTTAGTAGTATCAGCCCAAGAGCTGTAGCCATGCTGGAGCACCACCATTAAAAAGCAATGAGCAACCTTAATTGGTTTTCTAATCTTATTGGACTCTCATCAGAGGCGTCTGTATGAAGTTGAATAATCCCTGGTCAGATTGTTCTCCTTAATCTCCATTTCCTTGTGTAATGTTGCTATTTTGATGTCTATTAATGTCGGCCTGTATAAATATGTATGAATATGCTGTTTATTGTTGATGTTCACCTATGTCTGACCTCAAGATGTGATGTGCTTCCATCACACTGAAATGCTTATGTAAGCTGTAAGCTCAAAACATTTTCAGTGTGTGTGTGTGTGTTTGTGTATATGTTTGTATATATATGTATGTATGTTCATTACACAGTCATGCATACACACATATATAAATAGATAGAATCAAAGATATATGTGGATATATGTATGTATCTATTTTTCACAGACACAGGCATTGCTGTATTGTGAGAATTTCGCTTACCAATCACATGGTTCTAGGTTCAGTCCCTATGCATGGCACCTTGTGTGAGTGTCTTTTTCTATAGCCCTGGGCCAATTACAGTGTTTTAAATGGATTTGGTAGATGGAATCTGAAAGAAGCCGATCATATATATATATATATATATATATACTAGATAAATGTCTATATCTGTTTGTGTAGTGGGATCCCTTTTCCCTTTTGACAGGCCCCTGATATTTAAAAATAAAGGATTAACCCTTACAGTATACAAATTAGTAGCTCCAATTCTCTGTAGTTACTGGATATGTGGAATATATAAACAGATGAACTGGTGTTTATCTGGAATTAGTCAAATTGATGTATACATCTGTAAGGTTTGAAAATTAATTCTGTTCATAATTTTTTTCACTCTGCGGAGAAACAGTTAAGTTTTCCCTCTTTATGTGTATATATATATATATATATATATATGTATATATATATATATATATATATATATATATATATATATATAATTATCCAAACTCCAATGAATTCCTCTCAACACATGGCTATGATGCTCCCCCACTACTTCTGCTCATGATCAGAGATGCACATATCATCAGCCACCAAGGGGCATGCTCAACTGGTTACGGTCAAACAACTGACAAGCAAATCTGTGGTATTGAGCAGAATATTTACTGTAGCCCATCTTTTATACCAAAATAAACATCTCAATCTACTTCATTTTGGTAATATTTAAGGATTGATGTTACTCCTCCAGAAAGTAAAGAAACAATAAGAAAGGTGCCACTGTTATCGAATGAAGAATATTTTGACACATTATTATTATTATTATTATTATTATTATTATTATTATTATTATTATTATTATTATTACTTCTTCTCCTTCTTCTCCTCTCACGACTTACACTCTTCTTTCTCTTTGTCTACTTTTAGCTCATCAACAGCAAACTGAAATTTTACCATAAAGCGGAAGCGCCATCCATACCATTCCCTGGGTTGGCCTATGGTTACGAAGAAACAGAAGATGGTGCATTGAAGAAGCAGGATCCTCCAAAGAGAGACACCACTCTGGGACCAGCTTTCTATAACGTAATCTTCTTTATCTTTTCTTCATTTTTTTAATCTTGTTTTTTTTTTCTGTCTTTTTACTTGTTTCACTCATTTGACTGCGTCCAAGCTGGGGCACTGTCTTGTAGAATGTTTAGTTTTTTTTTTTTACAGGCTGATACATATTCTGTTGGTCTCTTTTGTCGAACTGCTAAGTTACGGGGACATGAACAAACCGACACGTGTCAAGTGGTGGTGATGGATAACCCCAAACACTCTCAAAGTTAAATTCATAGAGAAATGATAGAAAACAAAATGAATGACATTCTTCTTTCTAAATGTTTACATCTGTTTTGACACATTTTTACACCTGTAGTACATTGGTGAGATATCATCATTCTCATCCACCCAAAGTCAAAACATACCTCTTCAGTTGACTATATATATATGGTGTATTTACAGCCCTGTAACTTAGTGGTTCGATAAAAGAGACCAATAGAATAAGGACTAGAATAAACAGTTAAACGAAGCTGGAAAGAGAGAGGTTTGGAGACGCCACTACGAAAGGTTGCTTAATAAAGAGAATGAATGGGAGAAAGAGAGTCTGCCGAATGTCGACCCAACAGAGGGACCAGCTATACTAATTGACAGCACCTTGGTAGATAAAGCAATTAAGAGTATGAAGACAGGCAAAAATGTATTGCACCTGTAATTCAAAAAGCCCAGCCTTGTCACATTGTGTGTCACGCTGAATCTCCCTGAGAACTACATAAACTGTACACGTGTCTGTGGAGTACTCAGCCACATGTTAATTTCATGTGCAGGCTGTTCCGTTGATTGAATCAACTGGAACCCTTGGCATCATGGCCAATGCTGTGTTAGTAGTGCCGAAATATTACCTTGATTGGAAATAGGCTTCATCTTGGTGTGTTTACATCCGTGTAACTTAGCGGTTCGGCAAAAGAGAATGATAGAATAAGTATTAAGGTTACAAAGAATAAGTCCTGGCTTCGATTTCTTCGACTAGAATCCATTTGAGACAGTGCTCCAGCATGGACACAATCAAATGCCTGAAACAAATAAAAGAATATACTGTATATATATTTCTATAGGCATAAGCATGGTTATGTGGTAAGAAGCTTTCTTTGTTACCACATTGTTCCGAGTTCAGTCCCACTGCAAGGCACCTTGGGCAAGGCTTTTCTACTATAGCTGCAGGCTCACCAATGCCTTGTCACTGGGTTTGGTAGATGGAAACTGAAAGAAGCCTGTTGTCTATGTATATATATGTGTGTGCGTGTGTGTCCCATCACTGCCTGTCAGCTGGTGTTGGTGTGTTTACATCACCGTAACTTACTGGTTCAGCAAAAGAGACCAATAGAATAAGTACTCGGCTTAAGAAAATTATGTCCTGGGGTCAATTTGTTTGGCTAAAAGTCTTCAAGGAGGTGCCCCAGCATGGCCACAGTCACACGATGGAGACAAATAAAAGAATACATATAAACAGTCATGTGGAGATATATATATGTATATGTATGTATATATATGAATATATATATATATATATATATATATATATGTGTGTGTGTGTGTGTGTATATATATATATGTATATATATATATGTGTGTATATATATGTATATATATATGTATATATATGTATATGTATATGTATATATATATATATATATGTATATATATATATATATGAAGCATCAGTTGTGGCGTGCAAGAGAGACGATTGCGCTGGTATGGACATGTGGTGAGAATGGAGG
>NC_069009.1:5727626-5729385 GCF_001194135.2 Octopus bimaculoides
ATATATATATATATATATATATATATATATATATATATATATATATATATATATATACACACACACACCCACACACGTATGCATACAGACTCTCTCACACACACAAATATACATATACCTGTGTGTGTATATACTCGCACACATAAGCATGCATTGCCATATACACACGCTGCTAAGTTTGTTTTCAAGTATGAATGTAATTAAACAGTCCAGTGGTTTTAATCATTGAATTAGGTTGTGGTGGTCATGGTGGAGTGGGTTCAAGAGGCTGAATATAACCTTCTCACTTTCACAAGAATCTAAATCTGAGTGAAAAAAAAAAATACAAATTAATAAAATTGATAAAAAAAATGAAATATGAAATAAATAACCTATGGGACTTAACCCCTCTCCATCTGTCTCCCAGATAAATCAAATTTGAAAGAATATTATTATTATTATTATTATTTATTATTATTATTATTATTATTATTATTATTATTATTATTATTATTATTATTTATTATTACTATTATTATTATTATTATTATTATTTATTATTACTATTATTATTATTATTATTATTTATTTTTATTATTATTATTATTATTATTATTATTATTATTATTATTTATTTTTATTATTATTATTATTATTATTATTATTGAAGGTAGTGAGCTGGTAGAATCATTGGCATGCCAGGCGAAATGCTTAGCGGTATTTCGTCCATCTTTACGGTCTGAGTTCAAATCCGCCGAGATCGACTTTGCCTTTCATCTTTTTGGGGGTCGATAAATTAAGTACCAGTTGTGTACTGAGGTCAATGTAATCAACTTACCCCCTCCTCCAAAATTCCAGACCTTATGCCCATAGTAGAAAGGACTATTATTATTATTATTATTATTATTATTATTATTATTATTATTATTGAAGGTAGTGAGCTGGCAGAATTGGTAGCATTCCGGATGGAATGGTTAGCAGTATTTTATCTGTCAGTACGTTCTGAGTTCAAATTCTACCGAGGTTGACTTTGCCTGTCATCCTTTCAGAGGTCAATGAAATAACTACCAGTTATGCACTGGGGTTAGTGTAGTTGACTGCTACCCCCCCAAAAAAAATTTCAGGCCTTGTGCCTATAGTAGAAAAGGGTTGATGTAATCGACTTAACTCCTCTACCAAAATTGCTGGCCTTGTGCCAAAATTTGAAACCCTTATTGTTATTCTTGTCTCCTCATTATTATCCTTATGTCATGATGTGAAGGTGTTCCTCATTAGCTCATACATACATAAGAGAGCAGGGTGTGATTTGAGGGAGATTTGGCTGCTATTTCTGTGAGGTCTACTTACCATGTAGAGGTCTCCCACATTGGCTCACACTTACATATATACATACATACATCAGACAGTTGGGTGTGATTTGAGTGAAATTTGGCTGCTACTCCTACCAGTTCCAGCTACCATGTAGAGGTCTCCCCCATTGGCTTGGGTGGTCTGGGTGACCCTGTATGTTTATTTCTGTTTAGGACGCTTGTATATGTTGACCTCACATCTGACTTGTGTAGTTGTCTGTGTATGTGTATGTATTAGGCACTGATGATGATGGTGGTGGTAGTGGTGGTTGTGGTGGTGGTGGTGGTGATGATGATGGTAGTGGTGATGGTGGTGGTGGTGAAGGTGGTGGTGATGGTGGTGGTGGTTATGGTGGTGATGGTGGTGGTGATGATGATGGTAGTGTTGGTGGTGGTGGTGATGATGATGGTAGTGTTGGTGGTGGTGGTGA
>NC_069009.1:5730544-5731122 GCF_001194135.2 Octopus bimaculoides
GGTGATGATGATGGTAGTGTTGGTGGTGGTGGTGGTGATGGTGGTGATGGTGGTGGTGATGATGATGGTAGTGTTGGTGGTGGTGGTGATGATGATGGTAGTGTTGGTGGTGGTGGTGATGATTGTGATGGTGGTGGTGATGGCGGTGTTGTATTTGTTGTCGGTTGTGGTGTTGATGTTGGCATTGATGGTGATGTTAGTGTTGTTAATGGTGGTGGTGGTGGTGGTGATGCTGGTTGTGAATGTAGTAGTGGTAGTGGTTGTGATGGTGTCGATGGTGCAGTCTACGGTGGTGGTATTGGCTGTGCAGGTTGTAGTGGTGACAGTGGTGATGCTGGCTGTGGTGGTGGTGGATGGTTCAGTTAGAATCGTGTCATACCCACTTCCCTCGGCCCACCTTTCCGCCCCATTCCATCAAAATGTTACCAGTGTGAGCAGTTAGGGCTACCCCAACCTTCCTGCCAGCTCTCCCACCCTTCCCAGAAAACTATAGGAATGGCAAGCCATGAGAAAATTGCAATCAAAATAGGCACTTGCTCACATCCAGCCAACCCACCGCCCCCTACTGGTCCTTTCTC
>NC_069009.1:5731534-5733143 GCF_001194135.2 Octopus bimaculoides
CCCCTCCCCCCCTTGTGATCACTGCCATCACCGATACACACATCACTGCCACTACCACCTGCCGACACCACTGCACTCCACCAAATCCACCACTACTACTGCTACAGTCACCACCACCACTACCCCAGCCACCATCAACACCACGGCCACTCACCAACACCATCACTTCGAACAGTCACACTCCACCAATACCATACTTAGCACAAACACTAACCACCCCAATGTGACCACCACAACAATCTCTACCAACCATAATGCTGATGATCATCACCTTTCCCCACTGACCACTCCCCACTGCCACCACCTTTATATGTGTTCTCTCTCCTACCCTAGCTACTAGGAAGGTAAGCCTGGATGGGGCAAAGGGTGTTTTGAACACAACATCTCCGTAAGAGATACTATTTCATTACCAATACCACTGTTATAGGTATATTCACATTGAATATACATTAAGTAAAATACATACTCTTTTACTCTTGTTTCAGTCATTTGACTGTGGCCATGCTGGAGCACCGCCTTTAGTCGAGCAAATCGACCGCAGGACTTATTCTTTGTAAGCCTAGTTCTTATTCTATCAGTCTCTTTTTGCCGAAGCGCTAAGTTACGGGGACGTAAACACACCAGCATCGGTTGTCAAGCGATGTTGGAGGGACAAATACAGTCACACAAACATAAACACAAGCATGCATATATATATATACATATATACGACGGGCTTCTTTCAGTTTCCGTCTACCAAGTCCACTCACAAGGCTTTGGTCGGCCCGAGGCTATAGTAGAAGACACTTGCCCAAGGTGCCACGCAGTGGGCCTGAAGCTGGAACCATGTGGTTGGTAAGCAAGCTACTTACCACACAGCCACTCCTTTCTACCATAGGCATAAGGCCTGGTGGGGCAGCGCAGTTGATTAGATCAACCCTAATACACAACTGGTACTTGTTTTATTGACCCCAAAAGGATGAAAGGCAAAGTCGACCTCGGTGGAATTTGAACTCAGAACGCAAAGACAGATGAAATACCGCTATGTATTTTGCCCGGTGTGCTAACGGTTCTGCCAGCTAGCTACCTTGGTAATAATATTAATAATAATAGGAGATGCATGTATAAATGACAAAGAACTAGAAAAGATGGAAAAGTATAGAATACTAAAAGACAGAATTGTAAGAATATGGACTATGAAGAAAGTGTCTGTCATTCCAGTGGTTGTAGGGGCACTTGGAGCACTAGGAACCAAATTCGAGAAATACATATGTCAGAGATATCGGAATTGGCCTGAGAGCAGAGTAAAACACCAAAATTTGCTCTGCTGGGACAGTTAGGATTTTGAGATTGGTACTTGGATGTTGAATGTCTCCCATGATAATTAACAACCAATTATCAAAATTTATTATGTATGGAAAGGGACCCAGCGAGACCTCCGACAGTAGGCTGTTGTCCACTTGAACATGAGACCGAGCACTCTGAGAAGTAAAACAACAACAATAATAATAGTAATAATCCTTTCTACTATAGGCAAAAGGCCTGAAATTTCGGAGAAGGGGCCAGTCAAATAGATTGACCTCAGTATGCAACTGGTACTTAATTTAATAGTGACTTTTTACACTTTATA
>NC_069009.1:5735374-5738670 GCF_001194135.2 Octopus bimaculoides
TTCGCCCAGCATCCTAATGTTTCTGCCAGCTCACTGCTTCTTTCAGTTTTTTTATTTGTTTAGTACCCACAAGGGACTACACACGGAGGGGACAAACAAGGACAGACAAAGGGATTAAATCAATTATATCAACCCCAGTGCATAACTGGTACGTATTTAATCGACTCCGAAAGGATGAAAGGCAAAGTTGACCTCGGTGGAATTTGAACTCAGAACGTAGCGGCAGATGAAATACTGCTAAGCATTTCGCCCAGCATCCTAATGTTTCTGCCAGCTCACTGCTTCTTTCAGTTTCTGTCTACCAAATCCACTCACAAGGCATTGGTCAGTCCAGGGCTATAATAGAAGATGTTTGCCCAAGGTGCCATGCAGTGAGACTGAACCTAGAACCACATGGTTGGGAAGCAAGCTTCTTACCACACAGCCATGACTGTCAGTTATATTTCGATA
Organism: Octopus bimaculoides; assembly: GCF_001194135.2. Taxonomy (NCBI): domain Eukaryota; kingdom Metazoa; phylum Mollusca; class Cephalopoda; order Octopoda; family Octopodidae; genus Octopus; species Octopus bimaculoides. Next base: position 5,735,825 of record NC_069009.1, read on the forward strand.
TCTATTTTCTTCTCTCCTTGCATGGGTAAAATTTTGAACGATGCTGCATAGGAATGCTGGACCTGGATGAATGTCTGCTCCAACCAAACTAAATGTGCATAAATGCAACATCCAAGGACATTAGAACACTTACACAACAGAAACACGTGTTGGATTGGAATCTAATGTAAATCTAATGAGAATAATGGTGTAAGAAAAAGATTTGAAGTTGTATAATTCTCTATTCATCTTTATGATGTTCTAAGTATAAATATGTGAGAGTATGAATGTGTATATATATATATATATATATATATATATAAACATAATTAAGGGATCAGCAACAGTTGCTTCACCACATACCGAAGTTCAGAAATAGAAGCTAAAGTGCTGAAATTCCAACAGATAGCATTACTTGTAACTCACAAAGGCAAAACAAGAAGAAAAAATAACGAACCAAACCAGTTGTAGTTTATCATAGACGCGTTTCTGGCTTAGAAGAGAAAAACCCTTCATTTCCTCATCAGTATGATATTCCAGTTGCAAATTCGACGATGCTAGCAATTGTGCATGCATGACCGAGCGACATCATGCATCGGCACAATTTGAAACCATCTCCGAACCTACATAGGCCAGCCAGTTCTTATCCCTCCTCAAGAATTACCATGTGCGTTACAAGCAATACCGCAGAAAATCTGCGGTTTACTATCAGGGAGTGAATAATTATTACAAATAAAAGTTAAAGTATATATACACACACACACATATATATACAAACATATACACAAACATACACACACACTGAAAATGTTTTGAGCTTACAGCTTACATAAGCATCTCACTGTGATGGAAGCACATCACATCTTGAGGTCAGACATAGGTGAACATCAACAATAAACAGCATATTCATACATATTTATACAGGCCAAAATTAATAGACATCAAAATAGTAGCATTACACAAGGAAATGGAGATTATATAAACTGATCTAACTGTATGTAGGTGCAGGCCTGGCTGTGTGGTAAGAAGCTTGCTTCCCAACCACATGGTTCTGGGTTCAGTCCCACTGCATGGCATCTTGGGCAAGTGTCTTCTACTATAGCCTCAGGCCAACAAAAGCCTTGTGAGGGGATTTGATAGATGGAAACTGAAAGGAGCTTGTTGCAGGTGTATGTGTGTGTGTGTACACAATAAAGTTGTGTGTGTGCATGTGTTTGTCCTGCACCAATGCTACACAACCAGTGTTGGCTTTTTTATGTCCCCGTAACTTAGTAATTCAGCAAAAGTATTCAGCAATGGGACCAAACCTGGAACCATGTGTTTGGGAAGCAAGCTTCTTACCACACAGCCACACCTGATATATTTTTGTACTGGATGCAGCTCAAGGGCTGTGGCCATGCTGGGGCACCACTGTTAGCTTTGCTGCGCTTTTGCTAAACCTCCTCTGATATGTGGCATTTGGTGAATGAGGGAGTTTGACGTTGCTGCCCCTATCTGCCTTTCTTGCCTTGAGGTAGGTTCATCTGGAACTCTTGACAGAAGGAGATCCAGTTTTGTTTTGAAGATGCCTACACCCACCCTATGTAGGCCTTTCAGACTTTATAGGAAGATTTTGATGAGCTGTGGACCCTTGAAACCCAAGTTGTTTTAGCATCTGGTCCTATATCCTGATGGCAATGTTGGGATAAAGGCTGTGAGCTGGCAGAAACGTTAGCATGCCGGGCGAAATGATTAGCGGTATTTCGTCTGTCTTTATGTTCTGAGTTCTAATTTCGCCAAGGCTGACTTTGCCTTTCATCCTTTTGGGGTCGATAAATTAAGTACCAGTTGCATACTGGGGGTTGATCTAATCGACTGCCCCCCCCCCTCCCCCAAAATTTCAGACCTTGTGCCTGGAGTAGAAAAGAATGTTGGGATTTTTGGTACTATGCAGTGGCGCCCCCTTCTGTTATTTGTATAACTTTCATTGATAAAAAATTTGGCATGATGATACATGACAGACTTGTTTTTAATTTCTCTCTACCAAATCCACTCACAAGGTTTCGGCCGACCTGGGGCTATAGCAGAACACACTTCTCCAAGGTGCCAAAGTGTGGGACTGAACCTGGAACCATGTGGGTGGGAAGCAAAAGTCGTGCCACAATGAAACAACAATATACTTTGTCATATTGATTGCCATATAAACACTCTGGTGTTGATAGTCAGTTCAATAACAACATTGGCTTGTTAGCAATATGCGTATGTATATGTGTGTATATATATATATATAAATAAATAATTACATATATATATATGTATATATTTATTAGTGAAATATATGGATATACATATATATTACATGAAGCCTGTATTTAGCAAACAAGTTATTTATCAGCAATAGATATTGATAATCCTGTCATTTAGTTTGATCTATGATGGTTATTAATGTTTGGGCATCGTTAATAAAGATTATCGCAGAAAATAATTATGGAAGATATTGTGTAATTATGGTAGGAACGCATACATCCATATATGTACTTATAGGTGTTTATACATCTTTGTGTACTGACATAAATTAACACAATTCATCACCGTCATCATCATCATCTTATACACACACACACACACATGTATGTATATATATACACATATACGCACAATGTTCATACGCATATGCATATATGTGTGAGTGTGTGTGTGTATGTATAGATATATGTATATAGGTATATAGATATATATGCATGTAAATACATGTGTGTATACGTCTATAAATATATGTGAACACACATGCACACAAACTCATACACACACACATGTAGATGTGTGTGTATACGTATGTAAATAAGTTTCTATAATATATATGTATATATATATATATATATATATAT
>NC_069009.1:5738680-5739504 GCF_001194135.2 Octopus bimaculoides
TATATGTAATTACATATGTCTGTATATGCCTGCATACACAACACACACACACACACATATATACACACATATATTAACTATCCTAAGTAACTTTACTCCTTGACTTCTTCATTTTCAACACTTCTCTCCACCATTCTGCATCATGCTATTCTTTCAGATTCTGTTTCATCTCTATACATTTCTTATCAAGCCAGTCTTTATGCTTACCAGTTGAGGGCCTTAAACACTCCGCAGTCGTGTTGTACACTATCTCAGAAAAGTACCACCCACGCCAATTCCACATCCTTGCTATTAAGCATGGTAGACTCGGAGCATTTTCCCCAAGGTGTCAGCAAATGTTTATTTAAAATTGTGGACTCGCAGTGTGTTTTTCAAGTTTTTTTGAAGAATGCTTGATGTTGCTATCCTCAACTCATTTACATTTAAGCATTTTGGTGCTTCCATTCCCTGAGTACATCTCTTGATCTGGATGTGGAGTTTGAGTTTGGGGTCAATGAAGCAGTGCTCAATCCAACACTCACAGCCAAACATGGCCTTCATGACTCCTACATCCTACTCGTCCTCTTTGACAATGACATAAGTGATGAGATGTCAGTGCTTGGAGTGATGGTACTTCCACAGTGGCGTGTAAAAAGCACCCACTACACTCACGAAGTGGTTGGCATTAGGAAGAGCATCCAGCTGTAGAAACTCTGCCAGATCAGATTGGAGCCTGGTGCAGCCTCCTGGCTTCCCAGACCCCAATCAAACTGTCCAACTCATGCTAGCATGGAAAACAGATGTTAAACGATGATGATGATACATATATATCTATATCTATATAT
>NC_069009.1:5739633-5743935 GCF_001194135.2 Octopus bimaculoides
TATATATATATATATACATATATATATATATATATACGACAGGCTTCTTTCAGTTTTCGTCTACCAAATTTACTCACAAGGCTTTGGTCAGTCTGAAGCTATAGTAGAAGGCACTTGCCCAAGGTGCCATGCAGTGGAACTGAAATGGGAACCATGTGGTTGGGAAGCAAGCTTCTTACCACACAGCCACTCCTGCATATATATATACATATACACACATGTAGAGGTGCTGGAAAGTTCCTGGCTTTAAAGGTATCACAAAAGGCCTGGTTGGAGGCCTAACATTTCGAGTTCTTTTACAGGGCTTAAGGAAAACTGAGGGACCATTGAAATAAGTGTGTGAATCTGAGAGGGGAATATGTTAAATAAGATCATATTTTACTGATCCTCATGTATTTTCTTTTACCCAAAACCAGGAACTATTCAGCAGCTCATCGTGGCCACCAAGCCTCACATACTGCACCAATTGAGCATTCTTTAACCTCAGGAAGCTTCAAGCAAAAACCATCTTCTGTTCCTAGCAGGGAGCTGGAGGTCGATGCTTGTAATTAGCAAGCCATTTTGTATACCGTTGCCATTGCTGTTTCAAGCCCCATGTTTTTCAATGTCTCCTTTCCAGGAGAAGCTGTCACAGTCAAATCTCTCATTGATCTCACCATGAAAGTTGCTCCCCCACCTTCTGTTCTGTTTCGTGTTTACAGCCATAGCCACAGATGTCCTCAAAGACACAGATACAGGAACCGGCTTCTCATACCATACTGCTTGTTCATTCTTTAACCCCGGGCGGCTTCAAGCAAAAGAACCTTGGTTGCAACAGACACCATCTGTGTTTGCCTGTCTGATAATGACTGTGCTCTTGAAGCTGCCTTCCAAGCTGAGGTGCAGCACAGTGCAGGCAAGTTCTCCGACACTTGTAACAACTTAGTTAAAGTCAGCTGGGGGGGTGGGGGATTAAAATACAGTATGGTTCAAATACTGGGGTCAGTATAATTGTTTGACACCCTTCTCCAAATTTGTGGCTTTGAAGCCATTTTAGAAACATTTTATTAGTTACATCATGATAGATAAATGAAGAGATAGGTAGATAAATGAAAGAAGGATAGATCGATAGATAGATAGATCGATAGATAGATAGATCGATAGATAGAGTGAGTGAGAGAGAGAGAGAGTGAGTGAGAGAGAGAGAGAGAGAGAGATGACAAATAGATAGATGGATAAGATGAATAGATAGACAGATAGAGGAATAAATAGATAGACAGATAGATAGATAGAGAGATAGAGAGATAGATAGGTAGATAGATAGACAGATGGATAGGTGGATGGATGAATGGATGGATGGATGGATGGATGGATGGATGGATAGATAGATAGATAGATAGATAGGCAGATGGATGGACGGATAGACAGACAGACGGACTGATTGATTGATTGCCCCTTGAATACTGCCTTTGTAGATTTTTACATCTGAAGAATCAAAAGTTTCAGCACAATAGACATTTCATTATGTAATTTTCAAACCAATCCTGGAATTTCCATAGGCACTGCTAATTATTATTACAACTGTTATTATTATTATTATTATTATTATTATTATTATTATTATTATTATTATTATTATTATTATTATTATTATTATTATTATTATTACTACTAGGGTGGGGATCTGGCAGAACTCTTAGCAGACTGGGTGAAGTGCATGCCATCAAAGTCACACTGGGGTACAAATATACGAAGCCCAGTATACCCATCATGACTACCCGTCTGATAAGGGTACACCAGGCACATGCATCACAACCATATGTGTGCGACATGGTGATCTCATATCAAGATAAACAGCGCATGACCTTGCAGTTGGGGCCCAGTTAGAACTTTCTTCAGGTTGAGTAGGCCATTCCGCTCAAAAGGTCCCTGAATAAGGTTTGCTTTAAGGATGATAAACAAAACACCCATGTTTCCAAAAATTTCAGGCCTTGTGCCTTTAGTAGAAAAGATTATTATTATTATTATTATTATCATTATTATTATTATTATTAATAAAGGTGGCAAGCTGACATAATTGTTAGCATGTTGGACAAAGTGCTTAGCAGTATTTTGCCCTTGGCTAAATTCTGAGTTCAAATTCTGCGAAGGTTGACTTTGCCATTCATCCTTTTGGAGTCGCTAAAATAAGTACCAGTTGAACACTGGGGTCGATGTAATCAACTAGTCCCCTCCCTGCAAATTTCAGACCTTCTGTCTTTAGTAGAAAGGATTGTTATTATTATTAATATTATTACCATTAAGGTGGTGAGCTGACAAAATTATTAGCATGCCATGTTTTTAGTTCTGATTTCAAACTCCACCGAGGTGACTTTCAGGGCCAATAAAATAAATACCAGTTGAGTACTTGGGTTGATGTACTCGACTTACCCCCATCCCCTGAATTTGCTGGCCTTGTGCCAAAATTTAAAACCATTTTTATTGTTGTTGTTGTTATTTTGCTCACAAAACCTCTTCTGCAGGCTGACATTCTATAACTAGATAAATTTAAACATCCTTCACTTAATAAAATTAATAGATGTTTTGATGAATACTTTCCACTGCAATTATTCATAGCCTCCGTAATTTATTTTTCTTTATCATAAAATTTATTAATGATATCTCTATGTGGACAGTAATCACTACTCAATGTAAACGATATGATTATTGATAAACTATAAAACCATATTTTGTGGAACGAATGTAATGGTTTGTATATTTTTACTAACCAGTTAATATAGTTAATTTATTTCACATAAAAAATAGACGGAGTGTTTTCTTAGCTGGTCGAAATAACGACGGGTGTTGTCGTCGTTGTTTCATGTCTTTCATAAGAGCTAAAAGATATATTCTGTTAAAGGGACCGCTTGAATTATTTTGTTTTTGTACATACAAGCAGTCGCGCTGATGTACACACACACACACACACACAAAATATTTCTTTGCTCTCACCTTTACCTCCTCTACTAAGCAAATGCACATCTACATACATACAGGCATTTAGTTAATTCTTGGACAGGCTCAGAGCAGACCTTGGGGAAAAAGGGAAGCCACTGTAAAGGCCTTGAACAGCAACCGAGGGACCTTGGCAAACAAACAACTTATCGCTTGTGTAACCAGCACATTTAACAAACGATCGATTAATTAGTTGGTTAGATATCTAACCAGTTAACTGGTTAGATATTACAGAAGTGATATCGAACCAGTGCATGTGTTATTATTAGTGAAGTGACCCTCCCAAGACACAAAGTCTTTAATTATGCTGCCGGTAAAAATTTTGTTAATCCTGCACCTACCTTCTTTTAATAGTAAAGACCCCCTTTCGGTCATGAATGATGGGATTGCGATTAGAAAGTTCCCCTCTGTAGTACAAGTCTGGGCAAGGTTATTTATGGAAGACCAGCAGTTACCAATGCATACCAGCCTCCCCTCTCCCGTCTCCACACCATTATATGTACCCCCATTGGTCATGAATGACCCTGAGATTGCACCTAGAAAATTCCCTTCTGAGGCACAAGTCCAGGCAAGGTTGTTTATGGATGACCAGTAGTCACCCATGCATACCAGCCTCCTCTCCCCACACCATTATATGTACATAGGGTAAAAGGGTAAAGACCCCCATTGATCATGAATGATTGCCAGATTGCTCTTAGAAAATTCCCTTCTGAGGCACAGGTTTGGCCATGCATACCAGCCTCCTCTCTCCACGTCATTATATGTACATGGGGTAAAGGGTAAAGATCCCCTTTGGTCATGATTGACCATGGGATTGCACTAGAAAGATCCCTTCCAAGGTACAAGCCCAGGCAAGATTTGTTTATAGAAGACCAGCAGTCATTCATGCATACCAGCCTCCATGTCACTGATGTTATCCATGGGAAAGGCAAAGGCCAATGCATTTCGGCTCCATCAGTGATGTCACAAATCATTTCTAGAGCTGAGTGAATTGGAGCAATGTGAAATAAAGTGTCTTGCTCAAGAACACAACACACAGCCTGGTCTGGGAATCGAACTCACTACCTCATAATTGTGCCGACAGCTGTTTCCATACCCAATGAATTCAATTACAGAAATAATCATATACTCAACTAATTGATATATTTAGCTAATCTCTCCTTCACACTTTGTCTATAACATTCTCCTCCATTCACTTGTTTTTATCTATCATTCTCTCCATAATATCAATATCTTAACTACCATAACACCATCAGTGAACTATTGAGTATCATATTTGTGCTCATGCAAATGTTGAATGTGTTTATATATATATATATATATATATAT
>NC_069009.1:5745760-5749813 GCF_001194135.2 Octopus bimaculoides
AGAGAGAGAGAGAGAGAGAGAGAGAGAGAGAGAGAGAGAGAGAGAGAGAGAGAAAGATTGTGTGTGTGTGTACAGACTGTGACCAGTTCTGTTGAGGAATGAAGCAGACACATGGTGACAATGTCTTTTGATGTCCTACCAACTTCACAAACATTCGCTGCTTCACAGCATTGTTTGTGATTGCCACCAGTGCAAGCAAAAATACCACCCTTTTCTTCTTCTTCTTCTTCTTCTTCTTCCAATTCTTCTTCTTCTACTCCTTCTTCTTCTTCTTCTTCCATCTTTACATATGTGTGTGTGTTTGTGTGAGTATGTACGAATGTATTCATACAGTTATATCCTCGCATACCATTCAAATCGCATGATAAATAACCAGTATTTAGAAATCTATGCATTCCCAGTAATATTATTGTATTCATGTTGTGAATCTGGTGTTTGAGTATGTCACAGAATACAAGAGTACATGTAGAGAACAAAACAAAATAAAACACAGAGGGAGCTACCAGCTGTTGAACACCATCTCAACAATGGTTATATCTTCCAACAATTCAATAATCCGGTAAAACTACATATAAATGTTACACATCTCTGATGATTTGACAGTATGTTTTGGTTATGTAATGTATATCCTGTAAGTATCAGTCCTCTCTCCCATCTCTACCACCTCTCCTCCAGTCTAATTATCTGTATCATTATTCACCCCTGCTCCGCTGTACCTTGAGAGTGCATCTCCATCAAATTCTCTCATTTTCTTTCTCTCTCTGGTCCATTCTGTCTTTCTCACTAATTCTCTCCTTGTCTCCCTCCTTTTCCACCTGTGGTACCCTTGTTACTCTTCTACAGTCAGGCACCAGTTTCTGTCCCTCTATTTTTTCTTTCTAACCCCCTCATCACCTGGTACAAATCACTTCCCCCAATATTACTACATTCCTAGTTGAGGGGTTTTTGCCTTGGAAGCTATTTGGGAAATGTTACTGATGCTGGTGCCACAATAAAGGTACCCTGTACATTTACAATCTATAACATGGTTAGTGTTAGGAAGACCATCCAGCTATAGAAAGCTGAAAATAGAGCTTAGCATATTTCTCTGGCTTGCCAGCTCTTGTCAAACCATCCAACCCATGTCAGCATGGAAAACAGATGTAAAAGGATGAGGATGATAAATAGATGCAGGCATGGCTGTGTGGTAAGAACCTTACTTCCCAGCTACATGGTTCCCTTTTCAGTCCCACTGCATGGCACCAAAAAACAAGTGCTCTCCTGTAGCCTCAGGCCGACGAAAGCCTTGTTAGTGGATTTGATAGATGGAAACTGAAAGAAGCCATTCGTGTTTGTATATATATATATATATATATATATATATATATATATATACACACACACACATACACACACACATGTATATTTATGTGTGTGTGTCTTTGTGTCTGTGTTTGTCTTGTCACCATCACTTGACAACTGATGTTGGTGTATTTATGTCCCCGTAACTTAGCGGTTCGGCAAAAGAGCCCGATACAAAGAATAAAAATGAGGGTCGATTTCTGAACTAAAAGACTCTTCAATGTCGTGCTCCTGCATGGCCGCAATCAAATGACTGACAAATAAAAGAAAAACGAAAAAAATTCCAAATGTAATACAATCACTGGGGTGAAACTGTCCTAGTAGACCCTTCGAGGCTGTGCTCTAGCATGGCCACAGCCTAGCGACTGAAGCATGCAAAAGCATTACACAAGTGAATATTAGTGAGAGGAAGGACTTCTGGCTGTAGTTAACTTGTTTCAGATAATCTCCTGACCCATGCAAGCATGGAAAAGTGAATGTTAAACCATGATGATGATGATGGAGGTGTGTCTGTGTGTGTGGGGGTTTCTCAAACATGCATTGGGGGTTTTGTTCGTTAAAGTTAATTAAACAATAAGGTAGCCCCTCGTAAATTGCAGGATTTCTTAATTGGATGGTTTAATGTTTGTGCAAAGTTTTAATTAGGTGGCATTATCTTTCTAAAGTCAACTACATTTAACTAATTACACCTGTGTTTAATTGCACAAATAGGTTAACTAACCCTGCCAACAATGATGACCACCGCCGTCACCACTGGTCCAGCTACTCACCCCTTTCCTCACATGCCCCTCCCCACGCAACCAGCTTTGTATTGCAAAGGAATTTATCCCAGCTCCATGTCATTGAAATGGGAAAAATTGAAGAGATAAAGTATCGCATGACGATCTGTAAGAAACGAAAAATTACAAAGGAAATAGATGGAGGTTGCGTGTGTGGCTGTGTGGTAAGAATCTTGCTTCCCAGCCGAATGGTTCTGAGTTCAGTCCCACTGTGTGACACCTTAGGCAAGTACCTTCTACTATAGCCTTGTGAGTGGGTTTGGTAGAAGGAAACTGAAAGAGGCCTGGTGTATATATATATATATATATATATATATATATAAATATATGTATTTATATATACACAAACACACATATATGCATACATATATATATATAAAAACACACACGTATGCATATATATATGTGTGTATATATGTATATATAGAGATAGATAGATAGGTATGTGTGGTAAGAAGCTTGCTTCCCAACTACATGGTTCTGGGCTCAGTTTCACTGCATGACACTTTGGGCAAGTGTTTTCTCCTATATTCTTTGGCTAAGCAAAGCCTTGTGAGTTGGTTTGGTAGATGGAAACTGAAAGAAGCCTGTTGTATATATTCACATATACACACATATATACGTAGTTGAGCAAATCGACCCCAGGACTTATTCTTTGGATGCCTAGTACTTATTCTATCAGTCGTTTTTGCCGAACCGCTAAGTTACAGGGACCTAAACACACCACCATCGGTTGTCAAGCGATGTTGGTGGTGGGGGGGGACACAGACACACAGACATATACACACACATACATATATACATACATACATATATATATATATATATATATATATACACACATATATACGACAGGCTTCTTTCAGTTTCCGTCTACCAAATCCACTCACAAGGCTTTGTTTGGCCCGAGGCTATAGTAGAAGACACTTGCCCAAGGTGCCACGCAGTGGGAATGAACCCGGAACCATTTGGTTGGTAAGCAAGCTACTTACCACACAGCCACACCTGCTCCTATGAAATTTAATTATCCAGGTTTCAAACAGAAGTGTTTTTTTTTTTTTTACATTATGGCACCTTTTCACAGCTCAGGGCAGGGCAATTTAGAAGTTAAATGTTCAGGTTTCAAATACAAGTGGCACCTGTTTATAGCTAGGGGCCGCATAATTTTAAAATTTTGTGGTCAGGTTTCAAACACAAGTGGGTTTATTTTACATAGTGGAGCCTGTGTTACAGGTAAGTGGACTGAGTGATTTAGAAATGAATTATCCAGGCTCCAAGAAGTGTGTTTTTGGGTTTATTTTTTTTGCCTAGTGGCACCTGTTCTACACCTAGGTGGACTGAGTAATTTCAAAGTTAATTTGTTTTGTTTGTTTTTTTTTAAAACAAAAACACAGCCTGTTGTTCTTATCCTGAAGCGTCTGTGACGTCACAGAGCTGTGGAGATCGGAACCATGTTATCACGAAGAGAAATTCTTAATCCTTCAAGACAATTGACTTGAATCAAATTTTGCTGTTTCTTAAAGGGGTAAAAATTCTTCAAGAAGGCAGGCACCGGAGCAAAACCCTTGAGAAATCAATACCCAAACAATATAATTACAAGGGGTCACACATCAAAGGCAGAGAATTCTGTCGGATCAACAAGGCAGTTTTCCTTTCCAGATCAAAGAGAGTTAAATTCTTAGATTCCAAATTCTTGCCGTAGAATTTATTTCGCATAGCTTGTTGCTCCAGTGTCAACACGTGTAGATTTTTGGCTATCTTCCCAAGGATCGCAACCTCTAAGAATCTTCCAAAAGATGGGCGGGAGAAGGGAGGGAAAGAGGGAGGGCGGAGGCAGGGAGGTGGAAAAGGGGAAATAGAAGACGGTGCAGGTGACAGAGGCTGTGTTGTTGATGATGTTGGTGATGATGGTTTTGGTAGTGGGAGTGGTGGT
>NC_069009.1:5750541-5751359 GCF_001194135.2 Octopus bimaculoides
GTGGTGATGACGACAGTAGTTATGATGATGATGATGGTGTTGGTTGTGGTGGTGGCAATGATGGTGGTCGTGGAGATGATTTTGACAACGATGATCTTCATTATGATAATGATGATGATGATGATGAGAGTGACGGATTTGATGTTTGCAAAGAAGATGGGAGATGTCGACAAAAAGAAAATGAGAGATTTAGCTCATGGTGATGGTGGTGGCGGTGGCGAGTATGGTGGTGGTGGTGGTGGTGGGGGGGCAATGGTTGCAGTGATGGCGGAGCCGGCAGGCGGGCCTTAGCTTAATCGAGACTGAAATTTGCTGATTGTAGAGGTCACATCACATATGACAGTCGATTCAACCTCTGACCATCTTCTAAGTCCTTCGTTTCAATTAATCAAACTTTGTATGTTGCTGACTAACAGGAAATTCAAAATCTACAATGTATAACATACACACAGAGATATATATGTGGGCGTGTGTACATATGTATATGTATGCATATATGTGTAAGTATATGTGATTGAGCGTGTGTATAAAAATATATAAATGTATATAAATATACGTCTTTAGCTATCTATTTATTTAGATAGATATGTACATACATGTGTGTGTGTGTGTGTGTGTGTGTGTGTGTATGAACTCACAAATGTGCACACACACACATAGATATATATATGTATAGAAATATAATCAAGTATACATTTATATTTATATGATTATATGTCTGTGTTTATATAACGTATGTATATAGACAATTCCTCCTCCCTCTGTCTTTCTATCAGTATATATATATATATATATATATATATATATATATATATACA
>NC_069009.1:5751386-5753376 GCF_001194135.2 Octopus bimaculoides
ACACACACACACACACATATATATATATATATATATATATATATATATATATATATATATATACAGAGAGAGAGAGAGAGAGAGAAATCTTTGCATATCTATCATTCTATCTATATAAACACAGGTATGTGTATGTATAGATATCTATTTATGTATCTATTTATCCATTACTCCATACACACCCACACACATGCATGTACATGCACAGACACACACATACACACAGAGATTCCTATGAAGATGAGCAGAAGCTAAAACTAATCATCTAACCCCACCCCCAACGCATTACTGTCAGCACCTTAAAACAGACATCTATGTAATCTTTTATTAGCAGTTCACTAATTAACTTACAAAAAGAAAAGAAAATTATTGTTTTATTAATTGCCAAGAATTCAGGCAAAACTATTTTAATGGTAATGATAATTAACAATAGATTAATTGAAGTGTAATTAGAGATGAGTCTCTGGGGGTGAAATTCATGTGACACTCCAACCAGAATCATTTGAACAGAAGGGATTAGTCAGTTGTATTAGCATTGCTATGTTTTGATTTCCTTGCCTTATCCTCATCTATTGTTACATCATCATCATCTGATTGCACAGATTCCTATGACTCTCTGTCGCTATCCAATTTGATGATATTTATCACATTCAGCATTGTGAGATAAACCAAAATTTCATAAACCATATTGAAACAGAAGTACATGATTCTGGTTACACTGGCATAATTTAACTTTTTGGGGGATCATATTCTTTGAGTATTACATGATGAAATATAATCTGCCTCGAATTTGGATTAATCTTGAAATATATTTAAAAATTTGGAGAGATTTAATGAAATAATTTAAGGACATTTTTTCTAAATTAAATTTATGATTTTTATATCAATTCGAGGATAGCATGGACAAACAACTTGTCTGATGATGAAGTGATGAATCAGGCTGCAGGAAACTGCTCCATGAGATAAGGGCCAAGCAACGGAAATTTCTTGGTCATGTAACAAGGAAAGAGGGCTTGGAGAATTTTGCGATGATCAGAAAGATTTAAGGGAAACGAAGCAGAAGAAGGAGAAGGAACGGTTGGAAGAAAGAAGCATTAATTAGCAGGAAATGAAATTCTTTAAGAAAACAAAGAGCAGAGAATTGAGGCTGGACATGATTACCCATGTCCTACGTATGAGGGACATTGAGGAAAGCATGGACAGGCAGACTGATTTATGAAGAACTGATGACCTCGGCTGCAGAAATTGCTTTGTCTGATAAAAGCCAAACACATGAGATTTCTTGGTCATGTGATGCGGAAAGAGGGCCTGGAGAATTTAGCTACGACTGGAAAGATTGAAGGGACAAGAAGCTGAGACAGAAGGATGGTGTAGAAGGCAAGATTGATGAACTGTTTGGAAGAAAGAGGCATTAAATATCAAAAAGTGGAACTGATGCAGAAAACAAGGAACAGGGAATTGTGGTAGAACATGATTGCTTATGTCCTTAGATTCTGGACATGGCATCTGAAGAAAGAAGGAGAGATAAGTTTTGGCTTGTCGGCCCCTGCTAGCTCAGCTTTGTGTAGGCTCTCACGTAAGAACTTCACAAACAAGTTAGTCTTCAACTCTCCAGGAATTCCTCATCGGTGTTGGGTAATGACTGAAAGAGTATGATCCTGAGTGGAAGTACTTGAAATGAGGTTTCTCTGAAGGGTCTGTGGCATAATGTTACTAGACATAATGTTACTAGGCGGGGAGCTGGCAGAAATGTTAGTGCGCCGGGCGAAATGCTTAGCGGTATTTCGTCTGCCGCTACGTTCTGAGTTCAATTTCCGCCGAGGTCGACTTTGCCTTTCATCCTTTCGGGGGTCGATTAAATAAGTACCAGTTACGCACTGGGGTCGATGTAATCGACTTAATCCGTTTGTCTGTCCTTGTTTGTCCCCTCTATGTTTAGCCCCTTGTAGGCAATAAAGAAATAGGTATTTCGTCTGCCGCTACGTTCTGA
>NC_069009.1:5753846-5755186 GCF_001194135.2 Octopus bimaculoides
TGTGTGTGTGTGTGTGTGTTTAGATGCACATGCATAAAAGGAGAGAGACAGACAGACATTCTACATCACTAGAAGTGACACAAAAACAACCATCTACACTTTTTTTTCCGTCGTAAAAGGTTAAAACACCTAATTTTTCTGCTGTTTCCAATGCTCTACTGCATTCAAAATTTACTTTCTTGTCTGTAAAATGTGTGTGTATATATATATATATATATATATATAGGTGCAGGCGTGGCTGTGTGGTAAGAAGCTTAGCGGTTCAGCATAAGTGACCGATAGAATAAGTACTAGGCTTACAAAGAGTAAGTCCTGGGGTTGATTTCTTTGACTAAAGGCAGTGCTCCAGCATTGCTGCAGTCAAATGGCTGTGACATCTAAGAGTAAAAGAGTAATACAAAAGAGTGAAAATGAGTGCTCA
This sequence comes from Octopus bimaculoides, assembly GCF_001194135.2. NCBI lineage: Eukaryota > Metazoa > Mollusca > Cephalopoda > Octopoda > Octopodidae > Octopus > Octopus bimaculoides. Next base: position 5,754,268 of record NC_069009.1, read on the forward strand.
AAACTGTAATGGCAGATAAATATTCTTTATGGAGACGAGTACCAATGTTCCCATGTAACTGGGTTGATAACTGTTTTCTTAAGAGATGCCTCTTTGCATGAAACCAATGGTAGGCTTGTTAACCCACAAAGTATATGTGCGTGTGTGTGTGTGTGTGTGTAAGTATTAACAAGGAGAATGGAGTGAGCAACTCTAATTAGTCTAAAGTTATTTCATTGATATTTTACCAACAGAATTATTGCTGGAATATTATTATATTATACAAAATAGAATATTGAATCAATATCATTCCAGCAATGCTGGAAGATATCGACTGTTTTACATATAAATCAGTGCAGGTGTGGCTGTGTCATAAGAAGCTTGCTTCCCAAATGCATGGTTCCGAGTTCAATCCCACTGTGTGACACCTTGGGCAAGGGTCTTTTACTATAGCCTCGGGCTGACCAAAGCCTTATGAGTAGATTTGGTGGATGGAAACTGAAAGAAGCCCATCATATGTACATGTGTGTGTGTATATATATATATATATATATAGTTTGAAGAAAAGCAACATGAATAAATGGAGCTTGTACGAAACGTACGTACTGCTATAACCTATTGAATTTTTGTTGCTTTTCTTCAAATTTTATTCACCAAATCTCTTGATTTTGTTTTTGGTTTTTACCCTACCAAATTCTGGTGCCTCAAACATTTTAAGTACCACATTTAATCTTTTGATTAAATCTATATTATTATATATGTGATAGTGGATTTTCATCGATGAGTTCTTGAAACTTGGTTATTTTCCCTAAAACTATATATTTTATATATATTTTATCTATAAAGCTCAATTTAATTTTAATTTTTTATAAATTGATTTTAATTGAGTTTTTACCTGTAATTTTGGATTTTGCCCCTAATATTATTATATATATATATA
>NC_069009.1:5755269-5757752 GCF_001194135.2 Octopus bimaculoides
GCAACATGAATAAATGGAGCTTGTACGAAACGTACGTACTGCTATAACCTATTGAATTTTTGTTGCTTTTCTTCAAATTTTATTCACCAAATCTCTTGATTTTGTTTTTGGTTTTTACCCTACCAAATTCTGGTGCCTCAAACATTTTAAGTACCACATTTAATCTTTTGATTAAATCTATATTATTATATATGTGATAGTGGATTTTCATCGATGAGTTCTTGAAACTTGGTTATTTTCCCTAAAACTATATATTTTATATATATTTTATCTATAAAGCTCAATTTAATTTTAATTTTTTATAAATTGATTTTAATTGAGTTTTTACCTGTAATTTTGGATTTTGCCCCTAATATTATTATATATATATATATATATATATTTCTTTCTCTGTCTTTTACAGCCATACCGTTTCTTTGACAACTCCTATAAGGGATGCCATTTTGGTAACTACACGAGCAGCAGAGGATTTTACAGCATCAGCAAAGTCCCTGGTCCCGGGGAGTACAACATTACATGCGCAGCCCCAAAGAAGGTTGAGAACATCAACACCAAGCAGCCTGGCACGGTCAAATATGAAGCGCAGATCCCACGGTACCTGGACGCCATTGTCAAGAAGGAGAAGAAAATGGTGAGCAACGAAAGAGTTTCTTTTTACTTTGCAGTTTGTTTCATCACCATTATCATCATCCCTATCATGATAGGCAAAGGCATAAGGGTGTGGTTAAGAAGCTCACTTTGTAATCACCTGGTTTCAGGTTCAGTCCCACTGCATGCCACTTTGGTTAAGTGTTATCTGTGATAGTTCCAGCCTGACCAATGCCTTGTGACAGAATTTGGTATATGGAAACTGTATGGAAGAGCATCATATATATACATGTATATATAAGGTTGAGGAGGGTATTGGATTTAACCAAACCCCAAAAGATACAGGTAATACCGAGTAAGTGCTGTATACTGACTAGTTATGCCCCAGTCGTTGTATGAACAGGATTGGGGATTATAAGTCGTGTATTAGCGTGTGTATGTATAAATATATAAAAGGATAAAGAGAGCAATGGTAAAGCTGGAAATATATTTTATGGATATTTCCAGCTTTACCATTGCTCTCTTTATCTTTTTATATATTTATACATACATGTAAATATATATATATTTCGAAATGTACAGCGTTCCGGATTGGTTCATTACCGAACTTCATAGTCTGGCATCATTAATTTGAATCATTTGCTTGATATGTTCATGATTTCAACACCATTATGATGTACGGTTGTATAACATCTCATGTCTTTTCAACTTGTTTTTTTTTGCATCTTTTCATAGGTCAACTATGAATGTTTTATATGAATGTTATCTATTTTTATTGTCTGCTTGTTACTAATAATAATAAGGCCTTGAGGAGATGCAGTTTCCCATATTTTACAATATTTTATAATATTTTATAATATGGATGAATCAATCTGGATATTGCATCGAAATGGTCATAGGTCATTTTCATTATTATAATAAAGTATTTTCAATGGACCAGTTTTGAGCTCTCATTTAAATTGATATAAATACAAAAACTCACTTGTGAGTGTTTTGCTACGTTTGTTAACAGATACAATATTTTTGCCTAATTTTTGGTATAAAAAAATATATGAATACATATATATATATATATATATACACCACTACAATCTCTGAGTGGTTGGCGTTAGGAAGGGCATCCAGCTGTAGAAACTCTGCCAAATTAGATTAGAGCCTGGTGTAGCCATCCGGTTGCACCAGTCCTCAGTCAAATCGTCCAACCCATGCTAGCATAGAAAGCGGACGTTAAACGATGATGATGATGATGATGATATACATATACACGACAGGCTTCTTTCAGTTTCCGTCTACCAAATCCACTCAGAAGGTTTTGGTCGGCCCGAGGCTATAGCAGAAAACACTTTCCCAAGGTGCCATGCAGTGGTACTGAACCTAGAACCATGTGGTTGGTAAGCAAGCTTCTTACCTCACAGGCACCCCTGCGCTTATACATATATCTACAATATTGATAATATGAAGACTGTTTCTTTCCAGTTAGCTTATTCATGATAATTGTCTGACATGTATTTCGATTGTAGTAATTGCATATTGTTGCATGTTTTTATGCAGTGATTTATGCATTATTAGTGTTATCTCTTCAGGGCATATAGATATGACATTGTTTAGAGAGGAACTTTCATCTGTTATTAGTTTGAATTTGGCTTGGTAGTAGTAGTAAACCATGACCTTTCATTGATGAGCTGTTGTTCTCAACTGATTGTTTGGGTAAACTTCAGCAGTAGCAGCAGCAGTGTTTGTTGAAGTTGGTAAAGTTCGCCTGGTACATACACACACATGCACACACACACACAAACACACACACACACACACACACACACACACATACATATCTGTAAATATATATATGTATGTATATGTATGTATATGTATGTATATATATATATATATATATA
>NC_069009.1:5759904-5767404 GCF_001194135.2 Octopus bimaculoides
TGTTTAGAGAGGAACTTTCATCTGTTATTAGTTTGAATTTGGCTTGGTAGTAGTAGTAAACCATGACCTTTCATTGATGAGCTGTTGTTCTCAACTGATTGTTTGGGTAAACTTCAGCAGTAGCAGCAGCAGTGTTTGTTGAAGTTGGTAAAGTTCGCCTGGTACATACACACACATGCACACACACACATGGTCTGATCAATAAGTATCCAGACTGTTGCCTATAGTAATGAAGCTAAACTTTCTCTCACTCTTTCTTCCTGTTTCTGTTGTGCCTGTAATTCAAAGGGTCAGCCTTGTCACACTGTGTCACGCTGAATATCCCAGAGAACTACATTAAGGGTACACGTATCTGTGGAGTGCTCAGCCACTTGCACGTTAATTTCACAAGCAGGCTGTTCCGTTGATCGGATCGACTGGAGCCCTTGACGTCGTAAGCGACGGAGTGCCAACAACAACAACAACATGCATATAAGTGACCTTGTTGCTTATATAAAATGAATCCTACATCATTAATTATTTCCTCATGTAGACGAGTAACACACCACAGCTACCAAAATGTATTCTAATCGAAATGTGCAAAACAGAAATTTAAAAATGTGGTACCTTTTGACAAGTCACCTAATGAGACGCACCTGTGAGGCATCGAGAGGCATCGATGCATGATGAGTCGAAACAATCCTACTGAAAAGTAAGAAGCCTCATCAATTCTTCAATTCTATTTTCTTTCTCTCATATGTTTTATACACACACATAGATATATATATACCTATATACATACATATGTATATATACACACACACAAACACATATATATATACTCATATGCACAAATAGATATATACACATATATACATAGACACCATGCCAAATCAAATTGGAACCTGGTGCAGCTTACCAGTTTTCAGTCAAACCATCCAACCCATGCCAGCATGGAAAACTGACATAAATTGGTGGTGACAATATATGTACATATATATATATATATATATATATATATATATATATATATATATATATATACATCAACTTATATTTCAAGATATATAAGTATATGCAAATATACACACATATATGTACATATATGCATACATATACATGTATATATACAGTAGACACCTACACAGTTTCTGTCAACCAAATTCACTCAGAAAGCATTGGTCAGCCCCAGGCTGTAGCAGAAGACACTTGGCAAAGGTGTTGTACATTGGGACTGAACCCACAACCATGTGATTTCACTGCAAGCTCCCTAACCAGACAGCTATGCCTGTACACACACACACACACACACACACACACACACACTTTAATTCTACAGATTAGTTTATTTTCAGGTTTACCACATTGTCATTTTATTTATTTCTTTTTTTTTGTATTTCATTGTATTCTATTTACCTGTGATTTCAATTTACCTGTAAAGTGAGTGACAAATTTTGCTTAATTATATTAGTGAATCCGTTTACGATTATTGTGAGCATATTGATGTATGCATGTGTAAATTTATTTCCTTTTATAGTTTTGTTCAAACATTTTGATAAATTCCTGTATCTCGTGCTATTCTCCTTGTTTGGCGCACCTGCTTTATGATATGCACTAAGGTTCAATTGAAAATCCAATTCTTGTACATTCGACATGTCTGTTGTATAAATATATACATATACACTGAAGATGAATATTGGCAAATAACTAAATTTATCAGGTGATATTTAAATAAAATTTAAATAATCTTTTACGTTTCTGACATTACCTGCATTTTACCTGTAATTGGAATTACTTTGAGATGGAAAATTCCATCTTTTGGATTCTGTATGCACTTTCTGACAAGTTGTGTTCCAGAAATCGCATTTACTTAGAAACAAACTAAAAAAAAGTTATAGCTGTTAAGCTATTTTACAAAACAAATTTGTGTTGCTGATTATTTTAGATAGAATCTAATTGAAACCTATAGGGGTCTATATTTAGTAAGACATACAGCAACAAATGGGATACAGTAGGCTTGGAAATGAGTAAGTGAAGGTATGTGGCTTAGTGGTTTGGTTATTTGTTTCATGGTTGTAAGGATGTGGGTTCAGTACCTGGTGGTGGGTTGTTTCTGTCAGCAAGACACTGTATTCTACACAGCTCCAGTTGTACTCAACTGGCAAAATTAAGTCACAATTATTATTAAACTAATATTTGGAACATGAATTGACATGAAATTTTGATAGAAGTTTTTAATTTGGTTCACTTGTCTTTGTTTTGATTAAGTTAGGAAATAAAGACAGATTTAGTAAAATAACTTTGCCATTATTAAACTGGTGTTTGGAACATAGAGGAACATGAAATTTTGATGGAAGATTTTTTAATTTAGATCACTTTAAATCTTTTGCTACCATATTTCTGTTGAAATCTACTGGCTTTGTTGTGATTAAGTTTGGAAATAAGGAAGAATTTATTAAAATAACTTTGCCATTATTGAGTGGGTGTTTGGAACATAAATTAACAAGAAATTTCGATGGAAGGTTTTAATTAACCCTTTTCTTACCCTATTTCTTTTGAAATTCTTCGCCTTTATTTCAAATATATTTTAAAAATAACAAAGAATTTAGTTAAAGAATTTTGACATTATCAAGCTGGTAAAGGAACATAAATTAGCATGGAAATTTTTTAGAAGGTTAAAATTGACAATTCTTTAAAACAGGATGTCCGTGTTATAGAACCAAGGATGATCCCATGAGTTGATTTGAAAAGGGTTAAGTCCTTTGCTACTTACCATATTTCTGCTGAAATATAATGCCATTGTTTCAATCAATTTTGAAAACAATGTAAACTTTAATAAAATAACTTTGTCATTATTAATCTGGTAAAACATAAATTAAAGAGATTTCCATGAAAAGTTTTAATTTAGCTCACTTTAAAACAGGAAATTTGTATCATAAAAGTGGGTTGCAGGGTGAGGTCTGAGGTGGGTTTGTATCAATAAAGAATAATGAAGAATTTAGAAAAAATAATTTTGTCACTATTAAGCTGTTGTTTTGGAACCATTAATTAACTAAAGGTAATATTTATTGCCATTTAAACATGGACGTTGTGTTAGAACAAACTATACTTTGGTAGAAGCAATGAGAGAAACTCTCATATTGGTGTTTTGGTGCAAAATGCACTCTTGTTTATATTGCTAGCAGGGGAGATAAATCTCTGCTACCTCCAGTGGTGAGACCACCAGATCACATTATTTCAACCTTTGTTGGTCTTGTCCATGATGGACGCTTGACTGCTGGAGACAGCAGTGATTCATCTCCCTGACCAGTGATGTATAGAAAGACAGTGCCAGAACAGATCCGTGAAAAATTCACGGAAAACATAACAAATGTAAGCATCTGTAAACAGTGTTCTGGTGCCATGAGAAATGCTTGTATATTATGACCGTCTCTCTTTATGTTCTGAGTTCAAATTCTGCTGAGATTGACTTTGCCTTTCGTCCTTTCGGGGTTGATAAATTAAGTACCAGTTGAGTACTAGGGTCGATCTAATCAACTGGCCCCCGCCCCACAAAAAATCCAGGCCTAGAGAAGTATATTGTGACAGTTACAGAATATAGAAAGTAATGTAACACCAATGACTATATAGTCCAATCAAAATATCTCAGATACACAAACGTAAACGGAATTACTATTTAACCTTAAAATACATCGGACATATTCAAAGAACCTTAATGTGCAAATTGAAATACAAAAGAACGAAATAATAAATGAATTTATGAATGAAAGTTTGGTAATTGTGTTTATTTCCATCACGCGACACTTATTATTGCAAACATGTTTCAAGTAACCTAAACTACACACACACACAGACACACACACACACACACACACACACACACACACAGTTTTCAGTTTTCTCTGACCAAGTCCACCACAAGGCTTTCATTGGCCTGAGACTATGATAGAAGCCACTTGCCCCAGGTGCTACACAGTGGGTCTGAACCTAGGGCCACGTATTTGGGAGGCAAGCTTCTTACCATACAGCCATATATGATCAATTTTGTAAAATAAATTTTAATATTCGAATCAGATGAAAGCAGAAAGCTTCTACCATAGAACTAGGATGAGTCTTGTATGCATTGCTATCAAAAGGGTTAATCCTCTTGATAAATTTCTGAAGAAATTATGATGGCTCTGTTTCAATTAATTTTGAAAATAATGAAGAATTTTATCAAATAACTTTCTCATTATTAAGCCAGTGTTTGAAACATAAATTGACAATTTTGATGGAAGGTTTTAATTTAGATCACTTTAAAACAGGAAGATTCCATCACAAAACTGGGGGGAGGGGAGGGTTGTCTCTGGCAGAGGAGAACAGTGAAGAATTTAGTAAAATAACTTTGGTGTTTGGAACATAAAATTAATACAAAATTTTGATAGAAGATTTTTATTTAGATCATTTTAAATCAGGAAGTGGGTACCATAGAACCTGGGGCAGTCTCTAGTTGGTTGGTATCAAAAAGGTTAATTACTTTTCTACAAGAATTATTCTTTAAATGTGATATTGCATTGCCTTAAAAGACATGCAACTCTCAGTTTAGCGCTAAATATTGTTTGTGCTTACGTGCGATGAATATGTGTGTTGTGCTAGGCAAGAGAAAGGAAGTTTTCATTTGTTTTCTTCTTTCCTTCCTCCCGCTACCTTTCTTTCTTCTCTCTTTCCAACTTTGTGATGAAGAGCCTCAGCTCAAAATATCAACGACACTTCCACTTTTGTAATCTCTTTTTGGGTGTTAAAGTAGCAATCAAATTTTATTTTTATTTTGTTTCTCATGTGATTTGATCTGTAATTTTTGAACCTGTGTAGACACACACGTGTGTATGTGTGTGTGGTGGTGGGAGGGCAGGGTTTGATCATCAGTATTGTTTCAACATCCTCTTTTCCATGCTTGGATGAGTCAGATAGAATTTGTTGAGGGAGATTTTGTATGAATGGATGCCCTTCCTGTCACCAACCTTCACCTCTTTCAAAGCAAAGTAGTATTTACCCATGCTCATTTCATGTTTTCACATTAGAATGTTAATAAAGGACACTGCTTATGGAATGTTGACACTCATTTATGTCTAGAGACCATAACATGCACATGTACACTCACATGTATATTATATATATATGACAGACTTCTATCATAAGAACAAAAAAATAGAGAATGCCTGATGAAAAAGCATTAATTGCAAAGTGTTAATGAGATAAACTTGAACATAGACCAAACTGTGTGGCCTTGGTTTCAATTCCACTGTGCAGCACCTTGGGCAAGTGCATTCTCCTCTAGCTCCAGGCTGACCTAAGCCTTGTGAATGGACTTCATTGACAATCGTAGTCGTGGCTGATGCCAGTGTTACATAATTGGCACCTGTGCTGGTTACACGTAAGAAGTACCTTTCAAGTGTTGGGCCTGTGAGGTCAAAGTTACAAGAACAATATTTTGCATTTGACACTGTCTGCTGTGTAATAACATTAGAATGAAAGACTCCATTTATATTCCAAGCTGTCTATGATGCTGTATTTCCAAGAAAGAACTCATATTTCAAAAATGTATGAATTTCTGACTTATCCATCTCTAAACAAAAATAGCAAAAAATGATTTATAAATACTTTATAAAGCGCAAAATGAGTTAGAATAAAGAAATAGATGTGTCAGCTTTCTAACAAAAATAATGATTGTCAAAATATAATAATGGCACAAAATGAGCAGCTGTCAAAGTTTACCATATACCTTACTACAAATTTCATACTAGGTAACCTAATATATATATATGTATGCATATATATATATGAGATAATAGTTTCACTTTTAATAGTTTCAGTATTAATAGTGAAACTATTAAAACTGAAACTATTAAAACTAAAAGCATTATCTCACATTACAATAGAGATGTTATTGTTTCACTTTTGACACGTAAGAGATGAAAGATTGCTGCAGGTTCGCATTAGGCAAGAAGTTGAAATATTTTTTGGGCCCATAACACTGTGTGGATCCTAAGTAAGGCATGTGTAAAGTTTGAATGAAATCTGTTGGGCAGTTGTTGAGTTTTAGTGAGGCACACATACATACAAACAGAGACACATTCGCAGTTTTTATATATAGATATATATGTAAAGAGAAGATCCGTCAAGCTAAGTTAGACTGTAGTTGTGGCTGATGTCACTGGTATGTAAAAAGCACCCTTCGAACATTGAGCGATATACTGTGTTTGAGAAGACCTGTCAAGCCCAGTGAAATCAAAGTTGTAACTGGTGCCAGTGCTGTGTAAGTGGCACCCATGCCAGTGACAAATAAAAAGCAGTGTTCGAACACTGGGCCTTGTGGATGCAGGGACAAGTGACTGAGACCTTCGGTGATATACTGTGCTTGAGAAGACCTGTCAAACCCAGTGAGATTGTAATTGTGGCTGATGCTGGTGTTATGTAACTGGTTCCTGTGATGGTGGCATGTAAAGGTCACCCGCTACACTCTTGGAGTGGTTAGCATTAGGAAGAGCATCCAGCCATAGAAACTATGCCAAATCAGACTGGAAAGTGACACCAATTCCTGATCCGGGCTGTGTGTTGTGTTCTTGAGCAAGACACTTTATTTCACGTTGCTCCAGTTTACTCAGCTGTAGAAATGACTTGCGATGTCACTGGTGCCAAGTTGTATCGGCCCCTTTGCCTTTCCCTTGGATAACATCGGAGGGCATGAAGAGGGGAGGCTGGTATGCATGGGCGACTGCTGGTCTTCCATAAACAACCTTGCCCAGACTTGTGCCTCGGAGGGGAACTTTCTAGGTGCAATCCGTTGGTCATTTATGACTGAAAGGGGTCTTTATCCTTCTCTCTTTCTATATGTGTGTATGTGTTTTAGTAGGTATTGTTTTTTTGAATAGATAGATTACAACAGATTCTTCACTGCTGCCATTCCAACACTGTCTTTGACAAGAGTTCCACAAGAGTGACAGCCTCTTTCTGACATTTCTCACTTCTCTGATGCCACAATAGAGTTTGGTCCTGCATTTCAGCAGATTTTGGTGTTAATGGAATGCTAAAAGTTGGTCGTAAATTCCTGTTGGCTGAAATTTTAGAAATTTTATGTAACAGTTGTGTGATTAGGTGTATGTATGCGTGTGTGTGTATGTGTGTGTGTATGCGTGTGTGTGTGTATGGGTATGTATGTGTTTGTGCATAGATGTTTTGTAAATGTGTGTATACATGTATGTGTGTATAAATGTTTATGTATATGTATATATATATATATATATATATATATACATGTGTTTATGTATTGGCATATCTAGATATGTGTGTGTGTGGATGTGTGTGTGTTTGTGCATAGGTGTTATGTAAATGTGTCGATGTGTATATGTATGTATATATGTGTATATGCTAATAGATATCTTTGTGCACGTATATGTGTGTAAATGTGTGTAGAGAGTGTGTGTGTGTATGTTCGTATGGGTATATAAGCCATTAAATGTACATACCTGTACATGTGTATGT
>NC_069009.1:5770300-5771629 GCF_001194135.2 Octopus bimaculoides
TATATATATATATATATATATATATATATATATATGTATGTATGTATGTATGTATGTATATATATTAACCAATAATTAAGGGTAGTGCAGGTAGCACTGGAATGCTAAAAGTAGCAGTCAGAAGACAAGTACAACCACAAATTTTCTCTGATACACATTAATTGAAGTCTGGAGAATGAGCAAAAGTTTTAAGTGCTTGTACCAAGAAGGAAAAGAATTGTAAATTGAAAAACAAGGCATACCCATATCGTCAAAGGCCAACACAGCTTGGCACCAGTTGATGTTACAACTCTTTTCTACAGCTGAGTGAACTCGAGCAATGTGAAATAAAGAGTCTTGTTCAAGAGCACAGCACACAGCCCAGACCAAGAATTGAACACGCAACCTTACTATTGTAAGCTTGATGCTCTAACCACAGCCATTCGCCTCCACATATTTGTATAAAAGGTAAAGATCCCCTTTGGTCAAAAATGGCCATGGGATTGCGTCTAGAATGTTTGTTACCCTCTAAGGCACCAGCCTCCCCTCTCAATGCCATTATATGTACATAGGGTAAAAGGGTAAAGACCCCCCCTCCAGTCAGGAATAACCATAGGGTTGCACCTAGGATGTTCCCCTTCAAGGTACAAATCTGGGTAAGGATTGTTTATGGAAGGCCTGCAGTCCCCCAAGCACACCAGCCTCCGCTCTCCACACCAACGATGTTATCCAAGGGACAGGCAAAGGGGCCGATACAGCTTGGCACCAGTGATGTTGCAACTCATTTCTACAGCTGAGTGAACTGGAGCAATGTGAAATAAAGTGTCTTGCTCAAGAACACAACTCAGCCTGGTCAGGGAATTGAACTTACTCTTTCCTTGCTAACTAATTGGAACATAAACATATACACATATACACATATGCACACTTAAAACTCACCCCAGACATTGCACCCTTTTAACTGAAATATAACCCTGAACATTCCTTCCAGTTTCAGCACCCATGTAGGGACCTCTATCTAGTTTCTGGAATATATCAATTCAGCAAAACCATCACCATCAACAGCGAAAAGAACAACATTTTCTAGCTTGCTACTATCGAGATTTATGTTGTGATTCAACATGGGAGAAATAATTGCTGAACCTTTGCACAGAAGACTCCAGATTATTTTAAAATTAGGCTGCTCTCACCCGTAGAATTTTTCTTTTCGTAATCATTCATCAAAATTAAATTTTTGGATTAGGTTGGCACCATAAAGGAGATTTTCAGAGACTGCTAGACTTTTATTCCTCTGCTATGGTGTGGACCAACATACTAACCTTATACATAAAAAAAAAATCACAGTCTTAT
>NC_069009.1:5773636-5775169 GCF_001194135.2 Octopus bimaculoides
GCCACGCAGTGGGACTGAACCCAGAATCATATGGTTAGTAATCAGGCTACTTACCTCACAGACACTCTTTGAGTTTGTAAAGAATGAGGGACATGGGAGATGGGGTTCATGAGAATCCTTATTCAGCATGTGAACACCATTTTTTTTGTTTCCCTAATTCCTTATATTTGTGTGGATGTTGCTTCTTTTCAGTCATGTGACTGTAGCCATGCTGTTGGACATCACCTTGAAAGGTCTTCAGTTGACCAGGTCAATCCCAGTACCTGGTTTTCGTTAAGCCTGGTACTTTGTCTGTCTGTCTCTTTTGCCGAACTGCTAAGTTATGGCGACGTAAACACACCTATACCACCTATACCAGTGATGATGCTGGTGGTGGGGATGGTGGACAAAGCAGACACAATGACCCCCCCCCCCCAGAAACATATATACACAACAGGCTTCTTTCAGTTTCCATCTACCAAATCCATTCCCAGTGTTTTGGTTGGCCTGAGTTTTATAGTAGAAGACATCTGTCCAAGGTGTCACGCAGTGGGACTAGATCAGGACTGACCTGGGGCTAAACAAAACCAGCAACAACAACAACAATAATAGCCCCCTAATACTAACTACTATACAATACATCAGATGATGTATTCCGAGATTTACTATGCCCGAATAAAAGTTGGAATGGTCACCGCTGGAATTACTTTGATCATAGACCTGCTCAGTTGGGATTGACCTAGGGCTAAACAACAGCAAATATAGTCAGTAATACGAATTACTATATTATACTTTAGATGATGTAGTCCTAGATACATTGGGTCTTGATTAAAGATCATAGTTCTGTTGGACCAGGACTGACCTAGGGTTAAACAACAACAACAACTATAGCCACTAATACTAACTACTTACTATACTATACATTAGATGTTGTAGTCCTAGATATACTATGCCTGAATAAATGGTAGGGTAGTCATAGCTGGAACAATCTTTATTGTATGTCAGTTACATCAGGACTGGCCTGGGGTTAAACAACAACTATATCCACTAATACTATTATATTGTACATAAGATAATGTAGTCCTAGATACATTATGGCAGAATAAAAAATGGGATGGTCACAAATGGAGCACCTTTGATCATAGGTCTGTTGGATCTCAGCTGACCTGGGGCTAAACAACTATGATGTATTGCCACTAATATTTATAACTATATTTTACATAAGATAATGTAGTCCTAGATACATTATGTCAGAATAAAAAATGGGATGGTCACAAATGGAGCACCTTTGATCATGCGTCTGTTGGATCTCAGCTGACCTGGGGCTAAACAACTACGAAGTATCGCCACTAATATTTACAACTATATTGTACATAAGATATTGTAGTCCTAGATACACTATGGCAGAATAAAAGATGGGATGGTCACAAATGGAACATCTTTGATCATGCGTCTGTTGGATCTCAGCTGACCTGGGGCTAAACAACTACAAAGTATCGCCACTAATATTTACAACTATATTGTACATAAGATATTGTAGTCCTAGATACACTA
>NC_069009.1:5775448-5777742 GCF_001194135.2 Octopus bimaculoides
ATGGGATGGTCACAAATGGAACGTCTTCGATCATAGGCAAGCCTGTAGCCTCGCTGTTTTCATAGTCTATCTTGGTGTTTACAAAGATGCTGCTAATACTAACGTTTGCATTGGTGGTGTTGGCGGTGGTGGTCACGGTGATGGTAATGTTGTCTGTGACAGCGACTGCAATATTACTTGTGTTGTTATTGTTATTATTATTGATGTTGTTGTTGTTATTGTCACCATTATTCCTTTCATCGTAAACACATTTCTAAATACGTTCCTCGTTGAACCAAAGAAGCCAGACATAAATACCCTATTTCGGTATTTTTTTGCAACTTTTGGGAGAAAGCGTTCTTCGCTTTTTATCTTCTTTCTCATGTTTTATGTTCTCTTTCGCCATTATGTTTGCAGTTCCATTATCAAAGCACACCTAATTAGCAGACCAATTAAAATGTAGCCATTACAATTGTCTTGCTATTGTTGTTGTTGTTGTTGCGTAGCCCCGAGTAAGACCTTAATTGGGTAAATTTATTATCAAAATATGTGGGGTGTTTTGAATCTGTAATCATCCCATCCTTATGGTTTAAAAAATTTTTTTTTTTCGTTTCTGTTTTGAATGAGGGGGCAGGACCCATGGTTGTGGTAGGTGTTTCAAGATCGGTGAGAATGTTGGTGTTTATGTTCTGTTTTTAAATTGTTGCAAATCAGCATCTGCAGAAAAAAAAAAAAAAACATGAGGAAGGAGAAAATTCCAGTGGGATGTGAACCTGGTGAGGAAGGACTGAGCTTAGTGGTCAGTATGGGGTTAGTGGGGTGGGTTGCATGTAACAAGGGTGATAAGATAGGTGTGTTGGGGGTACCTGTGTGGTGGAGATATGAGGGAATGGGGAAATACAAGACCATCAGGCTACTAGGAATGGAGGCCTTTATATTAGTGATAAAAATGACAGAGAGAAGATACAGTATGGCTGTGGGTCAGAGGCTGGAGTGTATCTGGGAGTGGTTTAATGCCATGAGGAGCAGAGGCCATTATGGTAATGATAGAAAAGATACAGAGAGGAGACAGCATGGCTGTGGGTCAGATGCTGGGGTGTGTCTGTGAGTGGTTGAATGCCAAGAGGAAGAGAGGCCATTATAGTTGTGATAGACAAGACAGTGAGAGGAGACAGGGTGCCAGTGGGCCACAGGTAAAAGTGTAAAACCCTGTATCTCTTCTACAGCAAGAAACCTGTTCCTGTCCATTCTATCATGCTTTAATCTCTCAGCATTTAGCATAAAGCCACCTCTCTCTTCTATAATCCTCCTCAGTTGAGCAGGGAAGACATGTGGCTCAGTGGTTAGGGTATTCGCCTCATGGTTAGAAAGTCATAAGTTCAATTCCTGGGGGCATGTTGTACTCTCTGAGGAAGACACTTTCTTTCACGTCACTCCATTTCACTCACCTGGCAAAAACGAATTGTACCAGGAAGGGAAGTAATGAAATACTATAGCAGATGTAGCTTGTTGCTCTGCCGAGTCTGTCTGTCCGTCACAGTTTTGGTATTATCCGGGAGTGTTAGGGTTATTGTAGGACGTACTATGAATGTAACTACTTTGTGTGTGTGTGTATGTGTTAGTGTGTGTGTGTGTGGTAGTGTGTGTGTGTGTGTTGGTGTTTGTGTTAGTGTGTGGTAGTGTGTGTGTGTTGGTGTTTGTTAGTGTGTGTTGATGTTTGTGTGTTAGTGTGTGTGTAGGAAAATAGATACACACAGAGATGTAGAGTTGCAGAGATGGACATATAGATGTTAGCAGAGAGTGGGGGGGGGGAGAAAAAAAGACTAAGAAAGAGGAGAGAAGAAAGAAATAGAGAGAGAAAGAGACAGAGATAGACAGAGGCAGAGATAGAGAAAGAGATAAATATTAGATGATAGAAAAGGGGGGGAAAAAAGGGAGAAAGAGCGGAATGGAAAGATGGATAGAAAGAACTGGATAGACAGATAGAGAGATAGATAGATAGATAGATAGATAGATAGATTGATATATAGATAGGTGGTTGGAAAGATAGATAGATAGATAGGTAGATAGGTAGGTAGGTAGGTAGGTAGATAGATAGATAGATAGAGGGATGGATAGATAGATAGATAGAGGGATGGATAGATAGATAGATAGATAGATAGATAAATAGATAGGTAGATAGATGGATAGATAGGTAGATAGATTCATCATTAGAGTGGAAGAGAGAGATAGTGGGAGAGAGAAAAACTGAGAGACAAGATGACACACAAGCACCTATATAGACACATGTTGACAGAAAGAGAGAGGGGAGAGAG
>NC_069009.1:5778369-5779293 GCF_001194135.2 Octopus bimaculoides
ATATATTTATTTATATATATGCCTGTCTATTATCCATCCATCTATCCATCCATCCATTCATCTATCCATCCATCCATGCATTTAGAAAATTTTTTTGCCCCCACTAACAATCAATGAAAACTTATGATAGCATGAAACTGGTTGACTATGTAAATATTTTATTTCATAAAACTACATATATATATATATTTTGTTCGACATAAAGTTTCTGTACATTTTCCTTCTTTTATATTTTTCACTACAATTCACCCTATGTTAAAACGTTTTTAGTAAACCTTTTCACTACATCAACATCATCTTCATTGTCACTTAGTGTCTGCTTTCTATGCTGGCCTGGCATGGGTTAGATGGTTTGACAGGAACTTTGCCTAGAGTAGACCTTGTGCCTAGAGTAGAAAAGAATCGCTAGCATGCCAGGCAAAATGCCTAATAACATTTCACCTGCCTTTACATTCTGAGTTCAAATTCTGCCGAGGTCAGCTTTACCTTTTATCCTTCTGGAGTCGATAAAACAAATACTTATTGAAAACTGGGGTTGATGTAATCGATTTATCTTCTCCCTGATCTTGCTGGCCTTGTGCCAAAATTTGAAACCATTATTATTATTATTATTATTATTATTATTATTATTATTATTGTTCAGTAGTTTTATTTTTATAACGTGCTTTCACTTCACTACCGAGCGCAGCTCTGTGTGCCTTGGGTATGTGCTGTGGTTTGCTGTGATGCTCTTATGGTTACTGTATTGAAAGTGTTTTGCATAGAATGTGTGCAGTACCCAGTAGTGCAATTTTCTGTATGTTATATATATTTGTAAGTCCTGGTGTTTTTGTTATGTATTTGTCTGAATATTTTTTTATTAACCCTAAGGCACCTACTATGATAGGAATTGTTTCTGTTTTTAGATTCCACATTCGAGTTACC
>NC_069009.1:5781365-5782060 GCF_001194135.2 Octopus bimaculoides
TCTTTCTGTCTGTCTGTCTCCCTCTCTCTTTCTGTCTGTCTGTCTGTCTCCCTCTCTCCCTCCCCGTCTCTCTCTCTTTCTGTCTCTCTCTCTTTCTGTCTCTCTCTCTTTCTGTCTCTCTCTCTTTCTGTCTCTCTCTCTTTCTGTCTCTCTCTCTTTCTGTCTCTCTCTCTGTTTCTCTCTCTCTCTCATCCTTGTCAGTATAACTTGTTGTTGTTGTTGTTGTGGTATTTGTTATTATTGAGTCCATTATTATTATTATTATCGTTATTGTTATTATTATTGTTGTTGTAGTTAATGGTGCTGCCACCTATTATTCTATCCAGAAAAGGAAGCTAGGTGTCATCAATGTTGTTTCATCTCCAGTAAGGCAAGAATTGGGGCACCTAAATATTAACATGACTCAGCAGTTTGCCTCTCTCTCTCTCTCCCTCTCTCTCCCTCTAGGTCTCTCTTTCTCTCTCTCTCTCTCTCTCTCTCTCTCCCTCTCCCTCTTGCCCTCTCTCCCTTTACTCTCTCTGTCTTTCTATCTCTATCGATCTCTTTGTCCATTTCCTTGTCTCTACTCTCTCTCTCCCCCTCATTGCTATCTCTCCAGTCTCTCCCTCTCTCTCTCTCTATCTATCTACTTGACTTCCTTTCCTTCCTTCTTCCTCTTCTTCCTTTCCTTTCTTTCTTTCTTTCTTTCTTTCTTT
>NC_069009.1:5782778-5783715 GCF_001194135.2 Octopus bimaculoides
GTCTCTGTCAATGTCGCATTATCTCCACATAAATGCAGACGTAGCAAATAGGAAATTTGGAAATAACCCCCACCCCTCCCTGCCTCCCCCCACTCATCCATCTCCCATGCCCCGTCTTAATATGCACCAGCCCAAGCAACTGCACTATTACGATGCACCCACCCCAATCATTCAGCTACCAATGCAACTACAACCATGATAACTACAGTGACCACCACCACTACCACCACCAGTACCACCACCTTCAACATAACACTGCCACCAGCTCAACTACTACCATTGCCACAACTAACATCATCACCATCACCACTACCACCACCACCATACCATCACTATCACCAATCTTAACCACCACCACCACCACCACTACCACCACCATACCATCACTATCACCAATCTTAACCACCACCACCACCACCACCATACCATCACTATCACCAATCTTAACCACCACCACCACCACCATCGCTACAACCCTCACCGCTGTCATCTCAGCCACTCCACCCAAAGTCTTGTCCGCTCATTGTTTCTGCTACGATTCATGAGAATAGCAACAACAACATTTGTAATAATAACAAAAACAGCCACGATGATAAATATAACCAGGTGAACCAGGATTTATGCCTGCAACAACGTTGGCAATAATAAACAGCAACCACATCTATGACACTATAACATCAATAACAAGAGAAGCAACAACAGGAGCAACAATAATTAGTAGTAATGGCAACAATGTCACCACTACCACCACCGCTACCACCACCACCACTACCACCACCATCACCACCACTACCACCACCACAACCAAGAACAACAGTAATGGCAACAATGTTACCACCACCACTACCACCACCACCACCACCACCACTAGCACCACCACCACCACCACCACAACCAACAACAACAACAGTAATGGCAACAATGTTACCACCACCAC
>NC_069009.1:5784507-5786197 GCF_001194135.2 Octopus bimaculoides
TAATTGCAACAATGCTACCACTACCACCACCACCACCACCACCAACAACAACAACAAGAGCAAATGCTGTCAAAATCAGTAGCAACAACATCAAAAACATCATTAGCTGCAACAATTGCAACTGTTGCATTAATGAAAAACTGCAGAATCAGTGAAATGCATTGTGCTGCATTAATGTCATCGTCAATAACAAGAACAGTATGTCTAATTGTTGGAAACAAAGGAAAGGACCTCTACATGGTAGGTAGACTTTGTAGAAATAGCAGCCAAATCTCCCTCAAATCACACTCTACTGTCCTATGTATGTATGAGACAATGAGGGAGACCTCTACATGGTAGCTAGACCTGGTAGAAATAGCAGCCAAATCTCCCTCAAATCAAACCCTACTGTCTTATGTATGTATATATGTATGAGTCAATGAGGGAGACCTCTACATGGTAGCTAGACCTGGTAGAAATAGCAGCCAAATCTCCCTCAAATCACTGCATACTGTCTTGTGTTTGTATATCTGAATATATGAGCCAATGAGGGAGACCTCTACATGGTAGCCAGACCTGGTAGAAATAGCAGCTGGATTTCCCTCAAATCACACCTTACTGTCTTACTTATGTATATATGTATGTATGAGGCAATGAGGGAAATCCTGACATAGCAGCCAAACCTCTCTCAAATCACATCCTGCTGTCTTATGTATGTATATATGAGTCAGTGGGGGAGACCCCTACATGGTAACTAGACCAGGTAGAAATGGCAGCCAAATCTCCCTCAAATCACACCCTACTGTCATGCTAGAAATAGCAGCCAAATCTCCCTTAAATGACACCCAACTGTCTGTAACTAGGAATGTACTTTTGCATGTTCCCAAAGGGACAAGATGGTCAAGGATGGAATGTCTTTTATCAGAATTTTGTTTGATCAAGGCTGCCATGGGGCCATGGAAAACAAGAATAATTATAGTTATAATAATTAACCTAATTTAGTCTGATGAATATTGGTGATGAAGATGGTGATGTTGATGTTAGTGGTGGTGACGATTGTGGAGGTGAGGGTGGTGTTGGTGTTTATGATGCAGGTGGTGTTGATGATGATGATGATGATGATGATGATGATGATGATGGTGATGATGATGATTATAGTCATGATGTGATGTTAGTGATGGTTGTGGTGGTGGTGGTGTCTCTGGTGCAGATAATGTTGATAATGATGATGATGATGGCATTGAGGACAATGGAGGTATGAGCATAATGATGGTGATTATGATGGTTGTGGTGGTGGTGGTGGTGGTGGTAAAAATGATGACGATGACATGGTGTTGGTAAAGATGTTTGTGATGATGGTTGTAATGATGATTATGGTGGTTATAGTGGTGATGTACATGATGATGGTGATGATGATAACGACTGATGATGATGATGATGGTTGTGATGGTGATGGTGATGGTTGTAATGATGATGACGGTGATGGTCATGATGGTGATGAAGCTGATGATGTTGGTGATGGTGAAGGGGATGATGATGGAACAATGACAACATGGTGGCAATGATGATGATGATGATGATGATGATGATGATGATGGTGGTGGTAGTGGTGATGATGATGATGATGATGATGATGATGATGATGATGGTGGTGGTAGTGATGATGATGATGATGATGATGATGATGATGATGATGATGATGATGATGATG
>NC_069009.1:5786613-5788207 GCF_001194135.2 Octopus bimaculoides
CTCTGTCTGTCTGTCTGTCTGTCTCTCTCTCTCACTCTCTCTGTCTGTCTGTCTGTCTGTCTGTCTGTCTCTCTCTGTCTCTCTCTCACACTCTGTCTCTGTCTCTCTCTTTCTCTCTCTTCTCTGTCTCTCTCTCTGTCTCTCTCTCTCTGTGTCTCTCTCTCTCTCTCTCTTTGTCCATGTGTCTCAATGTTGCTCCTGTATCTCTCTCTCTCTCTCTCTTCCTCTGTCACTCCTCTCCTCCTCTTACTCTTACCCCTTGTCCTCCTTTCTCTCTTTCCCCTTCTCCCTCTTCCTCTCCCTCTCTCCCTTCTCTCTATTACTTCTCTCCTCCTCTCTCCTTTCTCTCTCCCCTTTCTCTCTCCCCTCTCTCCGTCTTCCTCTCCCCTCTCTCCGTCTTCCTCTCCCCTCTCTCCGTCTTCCTCTCCCCCCCGTCTTCCTCTCTTCTCCCTACCTCCCCTTTCCGCTCTTTCTCCCCCTCTACCCCTGCCATTCCCCTCTCTCTACCCCACCTTCTACCCCCCCTCTCCTATGTAACTGTGGCAATATCTGATTTCTCATCATCAACAGACATTATCTATCATCACCGTCATCATCACCACCATCATTAATATCACCTTCATCATCATCATCATCATTGCTACCAAAGCCATCATCATCACCATCATCATCACCATCATCGTCTATGTCACCAAGCCATCATCATCACATCTTTCTCATGCCTGCATGGACCATACTGAGTTTACTGAGCCACACACACGTACCCTATGGCTGGATGCCCTTCCTGTCACTAACACTCAGCTGTTTCCAAGCAAGCTAATATTTCCCCATGGCCAGATAGGCTTTTATCAAAGACAGGAAAATAAAGGACACTGCTTGTATGACAGGGACGCTCATTTACAATTGTCCAATAGTAAATATCATGGCAAGGAGAGAGCAACACACACGCACACACACATGCATGAATACACCTCTTATTGTTTCTTTTGCTGAAGTGCTAAGTCAAGGGGATGTAAACAAACCAACACCAGTTGTCAAGCTGTGGTAGGGAACAAACACAAACACACACACACACACACACACACACACACACACGATGGGCTTCATTCAGTTTCTGTCTACCAAATCCACTCACAAGAATTTCTTAGCCCAGGGCTATAACAGAAAACATTTGACTAAGGTGCCATTCTGTATAATTGAACTCAAATAATTTGTACTTGGGAAGCAAACATCCTACCACACAGCCATGCCCATTTGTGTGTGTGTGTGTGTGTGAGTTTGGGTTCAAATATACATGTGTATGTTTATATTTGTGTAACATTTGTCCCACCTTGTCACTGCTTAACATTCTCTGCTGGTTTGTTTCTGTCCCTGTAACTTTGCAGTACATCAAAAGAGACCAATAGAATATGAGGACTGATGATCAAAGATGTTCTAGTTGTGACCATCCCAACTTTATTTCATCTAGGACTACCATTTTGTGATATGGAGAAGATTTGGCTGCTATTTCTACTAGGTTGAGTGACCACCTTGAGGACCTCTCGTTAGTCTGTGTATATACATTGTTTGTGTGTGTTTTTCATGAGTATATATA
>NC_069009.1:5788685-5789930 GCF_001194135.2 Octopus bimaculoides
TATATATATACATATATATAAATATATATGTCTGTATATGTGTGTGTCTATGTATATGTGTATATCTACATATATAATGTATACAAAGATGTATACACATACATGGACACACACACACACCCATCTAATTATTATTTTGTCTAACTGTCATCCGCATGAATACCTCTCTGTGATAATTATAATTAAATCGTTGTCGGCTGGCTAATGATTTCACTCATCACATACAGTAACAATGTACACAGCTCTAGATTCATGCAGGGCCCCATATAATAATAATAATAATAATAATAATAATAATAATAATAATGTTTATAATAATAATAATAATAATTATAATAATGTTCATAATAATAATAATAATTATAATAATGTTCATAATAATAATAATAATAATGACGATAATGATAATCCTTTCTACTATAGCCACAAAGGGCTGAATTATTGTGGGAGGAGGCTAGTCAATTACATCAGCCCCAGTGTTCCTCTGATACTTATTTCATTGACCCCTATAAGATGGAAAGTAAAGGGGGCCTCAACAGAATTTCAGCTCAGAACATAAACACAAATAAAAGGCTTAGCAGTATTTTTCCCAGCTTGCTAATGATTCTATGAGCTCGCCATCTTAGAATTGTAATAATTTGTAGTGAAACGGTTCACCAGTGTAATGGCTTTAGGTTTGTCCCCAATTTAATAATTTTAAATTCTTGTGACAAAGTTTGTTGTTGCGTGTTCGAATGTAACAATGTCCTACTCATCATCATCATCATCATTTAACATCCGCTTTCCATGCTAGTTTTATGTGTATAACAGGTCGGACACCAGTTTTTTTATGTTGGTTGTTTGTGATCAAAACAGGTCGTTGAAGTGTGAGATATACTATATCTTTATTTATAATGTTTTCATTCGTAAGTTATAACGAATATTCTTGTTTATTAATTAAAAGCTATAGTGATAATTTCGTTACTTATAACTTAATTATAAGTATTTATCACTAAGCATAACTCTTAGTTCAGTTTAGGCTGCGTAAATGTTATGATGTATACATGATAAGACAATGGATGAGCGTTTATTACGTGCATGTATGTTGAAGATATAGATTATATTTTTTTGACCGTTACACATAAAAAAATACAGTTTCATTAATATACAGAAATAAATTCAACAAGTTGAAAGAAACGAGAAGTAAAAGGAATTAAGTTTCTACATTAATTTATTATATACATATTTTTACATTTATAGAAATTT
>NC_069009.1:5790483-5793296 GCF_001194135.2 Octopus bimaculoides
ATATAAATAGATATGTGTATTTTTCCCTTGTTTACAATTAACAGCGGAAGGGAGATAACCCTTATTTAAACCCCTTTTTTCATTCTAAAGGTAAATCGATGTCTTTTAAAGATAGTTACACTAACAATAAGGCAACTAATAGCAAAACTATTTGGTTGATTATTCCTTATGGGAGGCAAATTAAATCTAATATTCCTTTCCAATTTCGGGAAGCTATTATTAGGAATTTTCCAAAGAATTCTAGGTATTACTCTATTATCAACTCGCACACGATTAGGATTGGTTTTTCCAACACAAAAAATCTCTTACAAATTATCTCCTCACATAATATTAGTCTGTTAAATAAGAATCAATTGACTAATACTAACATTAATTTAGCTAATACCATCCATCCCCCTAAAAATATTAATAGCAAGGTTATTGTCTCTGAAGTCAATTACAACAGAATCAAGTTTATGTCAAGTAACTCTAAAATTAAAAATTCTGCATACCAGTGTAAAATTACTTCTGGTAATGAAGTATTTTTTTACATAGGCAGCTCATCTCAGTTATCTAAAAGAATTTCTAATCATTACTCTACATTTAGGGATAGGAATAAACATAACAGTACAGGGCTTAGTAAATAATATGGTATCTAAAAGATCATAACAAACAATTTAATTTAGTTTGGTTGATTCTTTCCATTTCGTTCCCTTATGATAAAGACAAGGAATTCTGTCTTCTCTGTAATTGTGAGCTATTTTCTATTCTTTTTTCTAAAAATTCCCTTCTAAACATGGTTATAGAGCGTGCTTATTGATGTAAACATTGGCAGAAACACACCTTTAGTTCATATAAATGATATCTACCATTATATATAATTTAAACATTCATTTTCTTCTTACATTTCACTTCCACTAGATATATCTTTTTCCAAGACTTTAGGCTTTTATTTAATTCACATATCATTCTATATTTCTCATCTACTTGGTTTCTGATTTTTCCTTTCGTTTACCCTTCCTGTTTCTACAGGCTACCTTTGACATCATATCCTCTAACATTAAAAAAAAAAAATTTAATAGCGTTCAGTTCATCAGTATATATATCCATCATATTCTGTTAAAATGTCTTATTGACAAGTTTTATTTCTTCATTTCCCTGAAGAGAAGATTACATTGCTTTACACCATTTTATTCCTTTGGAATAATACCAGTGATATCTTCGAAACGTGTCGGAAGTAAAAGAATTTGAATAACACCTGTGTTGAACTCCATTTATTTATATATATATTACGTGTGTGTGGTTGTGTATTTATATGTTTGTGTGTCTGTGTTTGTCCCCCCCTCCGCATCACTTGACAACAGATGTCGGTGTGTTTACATCCCTGTAACTTAGCAGTTCAGCAAGAGAGACCGATAGAATTACAAGGATAAGTCCTGGGGTCGATTTGCTTGACTAAAGGCGGTGCTCCAGCATGGCCGTAGTCAAATGACTGAAACAAATAAAAGAATATATTTAAAGTAACTGAAAGAAACACAGAGCATCTCAAAATAAATACAGTTACAAAATGATTAAACACTCCTCTAACCTCTGCCACCTTAGAAAAATGGATGTAAGAACAAACATATAACTTACACACAAATGCATGCACCCATGCACATATTTGAAAATCAGCTGAGAGTTGGTGACAGGAAAGGTACCCAGCTGTAAAAGTATTGTCTGAATTACATACTCATCCAACCCATGCTAACGTAGAAAAACAGATGTAATATACAGTAAATGACGTGTACACCTACAAACACACACAGAAGTGTAAGCACCCGTATGCATGACAGCTGAGAGTTAAATGCATTGGTCTAAAGAGTACTCTCTGAAAAATATACTCATCTGACCCATGCTACCATAGAAAACAGGAGTTAAAACAAACATATGGCGTATGAGTGGCTGTGTGGTAAGTAGCTTGCTTACCAACCACATGGTCCTGGGTTCAGTCCCACTGCGTGGCATCTTGGGCAAGTGTCTTCTACTATAGCCTCAGGCCGACCAAAGCCTTGTGAGTGGATTTGGTAGACGGAAACTGAAAGAAGCCTGTCGTATATATGTATATATATATATATATGTATGTGTGTCTGTGTTTGTATATCTGTGTTTGTCCCCCCAACATCGCTTGACAACCGATGCTGGTGTGTTTATGTCCCTGTAACATTAGCGGTTCGGTAAAAGAGACCGATAGAATAAGTACTAGGCTTCCAAAGAATAAGTCCTGGGGTTGATTTGATCGACTACAGGCGGTGCTCCAGCATGGCCGCAGTCAAATGACTGAAACAAGTAAAAGAGTAAAAGAGTATATGAAATAGATACATGTACAAACACACACACACACACACACACACACACACACACACAAACACATGTTTTTTATCTATAAACACATTTGAAAAACAGGTGAGAGTTGGTTGATAGGAAAGACACCCAGTTGCAAAGTACTGTCTGAAATGTAAATACTCCACTAACCCATGCTACCATTGAAAAACAGACGTCAAACCTAACAAATGATACACAACCGTCCCCACTCTGCCACACACAAATATCTATTTCTGTATTATATTTTTAATTTAACGGTCTAGCTTTCAGTTGGAAGATGGCACTGGTTTTGAGGGGTATGTGTTTGTGTGTGTAGGGGTGGGGGTGGGGAGATATGTCTGATGTGATTCGTTGAAATATTATTTATTTTGTCACGGACTTCCTATCGATTTCTATATTTGTATTTATTTATTTATTTATTTATGTAATTTTTGTTTTTACTGTATTGTTTATTTTCTTTATTTTTGGAA
>NC_069009.1:5794313-5795716 GCF_001194135.2 Octopus bimaculoides
TCAGTCACCATGTCAGATATAAATAGAGAGAGAGAGAGAGAATAAAGAGGTGGGGAAGAAGAGAGCAAAAAAAAATGAGGAGGATGACGATGATGGTAGAAGGGATGGAGGAAGAATGGAAAAGGGATGATTTTGCAGATGAGTAAAAGTGGACTAGAAGAGGTTTAAGTAGAAAAAGAAGAAGAAGAAGAAGTGTATAGAGAATTCTTGAGTGGACAGAGGTAACCAGCCGAATTGTTTGCAAACTTTGCAAGTAATTCTCTGATAATTATACACATATGCAAGCATACATACACACGCAAGCATTGATCATAGGTTTGCTGGATCGGGACTGACCTGGGGCTAAAAAAAACATCTCCTATAGCCACTGATACCAGTCACATATGGAACATCTTTGATTATATATCTGGTTGATCAGGATTGACCTGGGGTTATAAAACAACTGCTATAACATCCAATACTAACTGCTATACTATACATTCGATGATGTAGTCCTAGATACACTATGTCTGAATAAAAGATGGGATGGTCACATCTGGAACATCTTTGATCATAGGTCAGATGGTTAAGAACTGATCTCAGGCCAAGTACCAACAACAACAACACCAATCATTATAAACCCCTCTCTGTAACCCTATTGACCCTTTTCACTTTGTCCTTTCAGAGTACCCCAGGACCAGCTGAGTACATCATGAAAAGCCAGTTTGATTCAGCCGTGAAACAGGACTCACCGATTACAGAACATCCACCATTCTATAGTCAAGCAAAGGTAAGTATTGAACTCACTTATTTTGTTCCCTTATTGACGGCAAAGGTGCATGGCCTCGTGGTTAGGAGGTTGGACTTATGGTCATAACATCAAGGTTTTTCAATTCCCAAAATGAGTGATGTGTTGTGTTCATGTGCAGACTTTTTTTCATTTCACATTGATCCAGTTCATGCAGCTATTGGGTTCTGCTTATGAAACTCAGGGCTAATGACAAACATAACTATATATCTCTCTCTTCCTTTGTGTGTGTGTGTGTGTATTAAACTGTACAGTATTATAAATCCATTGTAGCTGATCTTACCAATTGGTTTCACACTAAGCGTTCAGCGGAGTGTTAGATAATAGACTAATTATGTAACCTTGTGCTCTTCAGAAGTAACCGTTTTATATATATATATATATATATATATATATGCGAGTAAAAATAAATACAAAAAAAGGGGTTTTGTATGATTGTGTATAGAGGAATATATTATTTTGTTTAAAAGAGTTCCAACACTGTCTGTTTTTTATGTTTTATTTATATTCCTGCAAAACCAATGTGGGATATAGAATATGGAATATACAATATATAATATAATATACAATATATAATATAAAATAAAAATGGATGGTACATCATCATCATCATCAT
>NC_069009.1:5795790-5796605 GCF_001194135.2 Octopus bimaculoides
ATATGGAATATGTCTTATTGAATAGATGAAATATTGAGTGTTCAATATAAAGGATTAAATATATAAAGGCGAATACGTATTTTCTATACCTTGTGGTATTTCATCATGGCCAGTATGACAGACTTTAACAGACATATACATATAAATTTGACATGGGCAATTCTTTTTTGCCTCGGGACTCACGGTCAAACGGTTGGGTGGAATTGCGTGAAAAATTACACAGATGTGTAGAATGATCCGGTGGTGATGCTGGGCTTTGCATTTGTTTCATAGCTTCCATGGTTACTGAGATAATCTACTATAATAATACTCTTCTGTTTATGAATGAGAAAAGAAGGGATGATAGAGGAATAAGGAAGGAAGGGATGATGTCATACTTGGTAATGGGATGATGAAAATTGTACGCTGAAAAAATAAATCAAACAGCGTTTCAACTCTGTGTGAATATATGTGTGTATGTAAAAGGGTGGGGTATGTGAATATGTGGGTTTGTGTGTGCACGCGCAATGGAAGTGGGATGGTTCTTCTTTGTTTGCTTAGTATTTGGATTTATTTTTTGATTTGGTTGAATATAGGTTGGTTTTTTTTTTTCGTTGGTCAGTTATTTTTAGCATTTTGACAGAAAATTGTCATTCTAAAATTATTTAATGTAAGCATGCCCGAACAAGTCAAATGCGTACACTGAGCATGCCCAAACAAGTCGAATGCTTGCACAGGTTTTATAGCCACATCATCCAAATCAACTGGGTGAAACTGGGCTTAACTGCTAGTATATATATATATATATATATATATATATATATATATATATATAT
>NC_069009.1:5796810-5799366 GCF_001194135.2 Octopus bimaculoides
ATTCGTTAATATTTATATAAAGGGCATTATTACAGAAAAATAACAACGCCACACAGTGGACTTCTCAAAATAACCTTAGGTACTAAATGTGGTTATTTTGAGAAGTCCACTGTGTGGCGTTGTTATTTTTCTGTAATAATGCCCTTTATATAAATATATTTATATATATATATATTCACCCATCTACCCACTTATCCACTCTACCATTCATTGACTCGTCCATCCATCCAGTCACTTATCCATCTATCCAGCTACCCCCTGCATCCAGCCACCCCTCCATTCACCCATCCACCATCTATAGTAAAAACTAGAGTACAAGGCAATAAAGCAGAATTGAATCCAAAACCAGACTGCATGCCCCTTTGAACATAGACATATAACAACATACATAATGCTTTCTTATAGAAAAACCAACACCACACAAACACAAGCAGACCAGTAACAACAGTGAGACTTCATAGCAATCATCTTTCTTTGCTTCTCTTTCTAGCGCTTCACTAAACTCGTGAACACAAATCCTGCTCCAGGATTATACAACGATCCCAGATGTGCACTTGAAAGGATCAAAAAGACCACTGGCATAAAAATGAGCCCATTTGGTCAAACCTCTGTTCGGTTCCAGAATGACATAGAAGCTAAACTATTACCTGGTATGTGTCTCACTTCAATGTTTCTATCTGTTTCTTTTTCTTTTTTAGATTATATTTTTTTTTGCGTTTGTTTTCTTTATTGTTTTTGTTATTGTTTATTGTTCCTTCAGTTGTCTTTGCTTTTTTGTGTATATTTTGGGAACATATATATATATATGTCAAAACCATAATGCTGTATATATTAGGATGATAGGCATATATAGGAGGCGCATGGTTCTAGATAAAGAAAGAAGAGAGAGAGAGAATGGAAGTAGATGAATAAAAGAAAAAATGCTAGACGAAAGAAGGAGAGAAAGAAAGAAGGAGAGAAAGAAGGAAGGAGAGAAAGAAAGAAGAAGAGAAAGAAAGAAGGAGAGAAAGAAAGAAAGGAGAGAAAGAAAGAAGGAGAGAAAGAAAGGAGGAGAGAAAGAAAGAAGGAGAGAAAGAAAGGAGAGAAAGATGATGATAATAATAATAATAATAATGGTTTTAAATTTTGCCACAAGGGCAGCAATTTTGGGAGCGTGGATGAGTCAATTATGTCGACTCTAGTGTGGAATTGGATCTCAAAATGTAAAGATGGATAAAATGCTGCCAAGCATTTTGTCCGGTATGCTAATGATTCTGGCAGTTCACTGTCTCAGTAATAATAATAATAATAATAATAATAATAATAATAATAATAACGAGCATTCTGAGAGTTCAAACCTCCGCCAAGGCAACACCAATGTCCTCTCAATGATTAACTAAAGATGATTTTTAAAATGAGAATATCTGAAATAAACTCGACTGCTCTCAGAAATGAGAATAATAAAAATGAACCTGACTGCTCACAAAAATTAAGTAAAAAGCAGGAAAAATAATCCAGTATTCTTGTTGGGTAGCAGATTGATCCCAGAATCTAATCAGATTGTGCCAGTCATGAGGCTAAACATCCCTGAAAGTTTCATCCGAATCCATCCAGCGGTTCTTGAGATATCTTGTCCATGGACAAACAAACAAATACAACTGAAAACAATACCTCTGCCTTAGCAAAAGCGGAGGTAATAATAATATTAATAATGACAACAATTATCATAATAATAATGATAATTAATTCTGGTTTTATTGGCCACAAGGTCTAATGTAAGTCAAAAACATCAAAGGACAAAGACAGGATGATAAAAACAAAAGAAAAGTCTACACAACAACAACAACAACAACAGGGAAACTGTTCCCCTGAAGTCCATTCCACCCCTCACAAAATCCCCTCAGCTACATTATACATCCTCCACCAGATTGCACCACCACAGTTTTACAGACGAAGAAGAAGAAAAAAAATGCGACAACAGAGAAGAAAGTTAAAGAAATTGTAATATAGACAAAAGAAAAGTATAACAAAAATTATTTTTTAAATGTATATATGGAGCAAATAAAAAAAAAATACGAAAATAAATATAAAAGTTTTGTGATGTTGGGCAGACAAGTGGTGGGGGTGGGAACTATAAAAAAATTAAAAAATCTCGGCAGCACCGCAGAAATAAATAAAGAAAGGAAATATGGTTATGTCGGCGTCTCTCTTCAGAATGACAAAAGCAAGGAAATATTCCCTTTAAAAACAGTGAAAAAAAACCCCTAATGTTCTTAGCTCCGACTCCTTAACCCTATTCGACTGTATGCGAAAAATAGATAAAATAAATTTTCGAAAAAATATAAATAATATGGAGTTATTGGTTAATCCCGAATTCCAAATAAATGAAGAAAGAATGGAGAGGCCTTGCTAAACCACATCAAAAGGTGGTGGTGGTCGTGGTGTGGATTGGAGGGGGGGGGGGTTGTGTGTATGCGTGAGCACTAGCTGGGGTTGTCGGTTCATTTCACTTTGAGTTGGTTTTATATATGTATGTATTATGTATGTTTGAATGTATATATATGTATGTATATATAT
>NC_069009.1:5801246-5803111 GCF_001194135.2 Octopus bimaculoides
TACCACCCCAGACTGTACTCTATAAAACCACAGATGTAAACCTCTTCTGTGCATGTTTTATTGTGTCCCTTTTTTTTTCTTGCAAAGGGGTGGATGGGTGGGTAGAGGAGAGGACATGTTTGCTACACATTTTGGAAGGGTTTTTTTTATTTGGTTGGCAAGTGTTTTTTCCTTGTGTATGGCATTCTTTTATCATGCTTTTTGCCCCTCTCTCCTCCTCTCTTCAATATTGTCATCATCATCATCATCATCATAGTTTGTCTCCTGTCTTCATTTACCTTGTTGTTGTTGTTCTTCCATTTCCTTCTTCTTCTTCCATTTCCTTCTTCTTCCATTTCCTTCTTCTTCTTCCATTTCCTTCTTCTTCTTCTTCTTCTTTTCTTCCCTTCTTCTTCTTCTTCTTCTTTTTTTCTTCTTCTTTTTCTTCTTCTTCTTCTTCTTCTTCTTCTTCTTCTTCTTCTCTCCAAAAATAAATGTTGATTAGGTGGCACAATGGCTAAAGCATCAAAGAAGATGTTTTTGCAGTGTCATCTCTGACTTTACGCCTAAGCAATAACCAACAATATGTTGTGCATGTCTAGTAATATTATGATCATGAAATTAGCATTAGCTTCTCTCACTCTTTCTCACGAAACCCTAAGGTTCCGGGGAACCCTGGTTGAGAAACGCTGCTCTAACCAGTGAGTCACACAACGTATCTAGAGAACTGCAGCTACTAATTTGTGTGCTTTCAATGGTAACACTTTATTTAATATCAGGGGTTTGTGAACAGGGATTTCAGTACGCACAGTAACAAGGTGTGATATAATATATGTAGCCTATATATAAGCAGGGCTAATTTAGCTATTTCTCCTTAGATTGAAATAATGATGAGCAACCTCAATTGAGTTTCAAACCTTATTAGGGTTTCATCAGAGGTCAGAGGTGTCTATGTCAATTTGACCAATTGCAGAGAAGTAATCCATCTGTCTGTTTCTATACACAATAATTACAGTAGCTATAGAAATGGAGCTACTACTGTTCATATCATAAGTGTTAACTCTTTATTTAATATCAGGGGCCTCCCATTGGGGATCTCCGTCCACACAGTATCAAGGTATGATATGAGGTGTTTAGTAACAGACTGTCGTAAGTTTAGCTCTTTAATATCTTCATTTAATATCAGGAGCCTCTCATTGGGGATCTCTATCCACACAATATCAAGGTATGGCATGAGGTGTTTAGTAAGACTGTTGTAAGCTTAACTCTTTATTTAATATCAGAGGCCTCTCATTGGGGATCTCTGTCCAGACAATATCAAGGTATGATATGAAGCGTTTAGTAACAGACTGTCGTAAGCTTAACTCTTTATGAAATGAAACTTTTTTTAATCATCAGAGTTGCTGATTGACTTTTCTGGGTTAATTTTTGATGCTGATTACGAATCTGAAGTCCGGTTTCCTCTATCAGGTCACATTTTCATGTTAATGATACATAAAGCATGTCTATATAAAGTCTATTGAATACAAGATACGATAATTTCATTGCTTTTTATTGTATAAAATTAAAATTATTGTGTACAAATAAGTTACAGTACACTCAAATGCATAACAACTTAAAATCTTTGGGATTTGGACTTTCTATGGTGTTTTGTCTCAGGTTCATCCCTGTATAACATCCAACAGTAGTCAGCTAACATTCCTGCATTACAAAATACTTGATATCATTGTTCCATAGATGCAATATCTTGATGAAAGCGTTCCCCTTGCTCATCAGACACTGCTCCAAGGTTCTCTGCAAAAAAGTCCAGATGTGAATCAAGGAAATGGACTTTTAGTGACATCCGACAGCCCATTGCAGCGTAGGAGTCTAGAAGACATTTCACT
>NC_069009.1:5803121-5805326 GCF_001194135.2 Octopus bimaculoides
TATCTTGATGAAAGCGTTCCCCTTGCTCATCAGACACTGCTCCAAGGTTCTCTGCAAAAAAGTCCAGATGTGAATCAAGGAAATGGACTTTTAGTGACATCCGACAGCCCATTGCAGCGTAGGAGTCTAGAAGACATTTCACTCCATTTCTGAACTCTCGAGATCTCCTGTTCCCTAAGAAATTTTCACAGAGCCATTTGAAGGATTCCCAAGCTTTAAACTCAGTTTGCTTGTTGTTAACACAATGTTTCGGCTGAGGATGAGAGGATGAGGCAAATAAACTATCCACAGTCTATCTTCCCTATGTGAAAGGCCTCTCTGAAAAGATACAAAAGATATGCGGCCCATATGACATCAGGACAGTATTCAAGAGTAATACAACACTTTGCAAATATCTCCTTCGAGTAAAACCGCCAATAGAGGAGAATATGACGAAGAATTACATGTACTCCATCCCATTCTGCTGTGGTAGGTTATACAAAGGCGAAGCATGCCAGTCCTCAAAATAAGGGTAGAGGAACATCGCAAAGCTGTGACACGAGGAGATATTGATAAATCGGGTATAGCTGATCATGTATGGAAAAATGGAGACCACTTCCCCCTGTGGGATGAAGTTAAAATAATAGACAGAGAACACCACTGGAGAATACGAAAACTAAAAGAAGCAGCACATATGCTAGGACACAACAACCTCCTAAGCAGACCGAGTGCAGATATGAATAGCATATGGGAACCAGTATTAAGGAAGGATAGGAAAATATTAGATTTATAAGCCCTAAAATTCACTCCATAATTGCCCACAGGCATATGGCTTAGTGGTTAATAGCATGGGCTACTAACCCCAAGATTCCGAGTTCGATTCCAGGCAGTGACCTGAACAATAACAATAATAATAATAATAATAATAATAACATTGAAAAATACCTTAGGAATGAGAACTCAGGTTTGAAATTTCCCCAAGACACCTGAAGAAGGCTGGAGGGTATATCAGCCGAATGTGTTAACAACAAACAAGATGAGGACAAATATCCATCGAATGTAATTAAGGATTATGTTATATACTAAGATGAGGTGAAATTCTGCCATGGTTGACTTTGCCTTTCATCCTTTTGGGGTCAATGAAGTAAGTACCAATTGAACATGGCGGTCAGTGTAATCGATTTAACACCTCCTGTGAATTTGCTGGCTTTGTGCCAAACTTTGAAACCTATATTAAATACTAGGATTATGTCTTCAATGTCCTTCCATAGTTTCCATCTTCAAAATTCATTCACCAATCAAAGCTTTTGTAGAAGACACTCGACCGAGTTGTTGCACTCTGGGACTGAACTTGGAGCGACATGGTTGAGAAGAGAGTATCTTAACCACACCACTAAAGCTGCACCCAAATATTTTGTACAAATTAAAAAAAAAATATATGTGCAGGTGATGGGGGTTGTAGGGGGGGGGGCAATATATTCCAATGAAATTCAAGGATTATTTGATTAGAAATCTTTGTTCCATGAAGAACATGCTCCCTCCCTCCACCTCACCCATCTCCCAGCTGTTCTAGTTCCTCCTCATACCGTTACCACCACCACCACCACCTTCACCAGTGCAGTCCCAGTCTGTGTTTTGTGCAAGGCTGCCGATATGGGTCGTGGGGCTGAAGGTGGGAGCATGCACAAACTGTCAGCTGTTTGCCATTCCTCTTCCAACTTTTCTTTTGATTATTGTTGTTGTTGTTGTTCTTCTTCTTCTTCTTCCAATTCCTCTTCTTCTTCTTCTTTTTCTTCTTCTTCTTCTTTTTCTTCTTCTTCTTCTTTTTCTTCTTCTTCTTCTTCTTCTTATTCTTCCAATTCTTCTTCTTCCAATTCTTCTTCTTCTTCTTCTTCTTTTTCGTCTTCTTCTTCTTTTTCGTCTTCTTCTTATTCTTCTTCTTCCAATTCTTCTTCTTCCAATTCTTCTTCTTCTTTTTCGTCTTCTTCTTTTTCGTCTTCTTCTTTTTCGTCTTCTTCTTCTTCTTCTTCTTCTTCTTCTTCTTCTTTGTCTTCTTCTTCTTCTTCTTCTTCTTCTTCCAATTCTTCTTCTTCGTGCTTCAACGAATTCCAAGACATTGAGACATGCATTATTTTTCTCTTTTATTTTCTTTTTGTTTTTCTTGTTATTGTATAAGAGCAGGAGTGCATTAGGATGGAGTGGGGGGGGAGGTCAGACAGCTTTGAC
>NC_069009.1:5808198-5815779 GCF_001194135.2 Octopus bimaculoides
TCCTCGTCTCCTCTTCCTCTCCCTCATCTCCTCCTCCACCTCCTCCTCAACCTGTCCCTCCTCCCACCCTTAGATCTCTTGTGTCTGTTTCCATTCATTAATGCAAGATTTAACATGATTGTGGTTTGTCAGAGATGTGTTGGGGTTCGGATGGAACGGTGAGTGGTGGTGGTCATGGTGGGGGGAGGGGTCCTTTGTGATGCTGGGTGAGGAATTGTGTTTGAAACAGATGCAAGTACAGTGTTTATGGTTGCCTTGGTCGTGGTAGTTGGTGGTGTTTGGGGGCTAGTGTTGGTGGTAGTGGTGGTGGTAGAAATAGCGGTGATTATTAGTGGTGATGGTTGTAGTGTTGGTGGGGGTAGCAGTAGTGGTGATTGTAGCAATGGTTGTTATATCAATGGTGGTGGTGGCGGCGGCAGTTGTAGTGTTGTTTGGTGGTTGTTGCTGTGGTGGAGGTGGTGGCCATTGTGTTAGTGGTAGTGGTGCTGGTGAGTGGTTGCAATGGTGGTGGCAGTAGTGGTTGTAGTAGAGGTGGTGATACTGGTTGTGGTAATGGTGGTGGAGGTAGTGATGACAGTGGTGATAGTGATGGTAGTGGTTTTGTATGGCAATGGTAGCAGCAGTGGTGGTGTCGGTGGTAGTGGCAGTGGTGGTGTCGGTGGTAGTGGCAGTGGTGGTGTCGGTGGTAGTGGTTGTAGTGTGGTAGATAGTTTATGGGTGGTGGTTCAACATTGTATATAAGCCTCGTCAGCATTCAAGCTCGGTTCTTTGTTTCCAGTCTTATCTGGCGATGGGGGAATATTACCTGGCTCGGAAACAGGTGAGGGTGCGTGACGGAAAGAGCGTCCGGCTGTAGAAAATCTGCCTCAACAAATTCCATTTGACCCATGCAAGCATTGATAAGTGAACATGAATATGTTGGTGACAGTAATGATGATGATTTATATTGGTTACATACACACACACACACACACACACACACACACACACACACACACACACACACACACATATACATATGTATATATATATGTATACATATATATATATGTATACATATATATATATATATGTATATATATATATATATATATATACATACATGTGTAAATATATATATATATTTACACATGTATATGTATATATATATGTGTGCGTATATATATATATATGTATATATATATATGCATGTATATGTGTGTGTATATATATATATATATATATGTATATATATGTATATGTGTATATATATATATATATATGTATACATATGTATACATATATACATATGTAGACATATACATATGTATACATGCATATATGTATATATATGTATATGTATACATATGTGTATATATATGCATGCTTATATATGTGTGTGTGTGTCTGTGTGTGTATATATATATATATATGTATATATATAAATATATATGTGTGTGTGTATGTATATATGTATATACACATACACATGTATATATATGTATATATGTAAATGTATATATGTGTGTGTCTTTGTATATGTGTGTACACACATATGTATTTACATGTATGTATACATGAGCATCTGTGTTTGTTTGTTGTGTTTCTAACGAAAACAACACAAACAGAAAAAAAAAAAACACGGACGTAATTGCATATAATTACGAAGCAGAGCTAGAAGAAAATAAAAATTATAATACACACAATTGTCACTGTAAAAATATTTGTTTATAAACAAACAAAAACTACAAACCAAAAAAATTACAAAAAACAACCCCCCCGCCAAAAAAGGGAAAAAAAACACAAAAATGCACAAAATGAAATTCCAATAAGTATGTTGTGTCTCTGTTTATTCAAACGACTCTAACTACACCGTTCCAAGCCCCTCCGAGCCTCTGCCACCATTCATACCATTCTGCACCAGACCCACACTACGCCTCTCTTATACCACCTGACGCCTCTTCCACACGCTACAGCAAGCATTCGCCTGTAATTCAGGCGAATGTTATAATTAAAGTCTTTCGTAGACAGTCACACCTTGCCAATTCGAGTGTTTCGGTGATTCTAGAGGCGTTTAACTCTTAAATGATTAGGTGTTGCAATCTGTTGTATTCATCATCGTCGTCATCGTCATGTGTGTTTTCCCTGCTGGCATGGGTCGGACGATTGGACAGGAGCTGGCAATTTGAAGAGCTGAACCAGGACTCCAGTTACCTGTACTGGCATGGTTTCTACAGCTGGATGCTCTTCCTCACACCAGCCATTTTACAGAATGTGCTGGATGCTTTTTTACAAGGCATTGGCACCAGCAAGGCTTGCTTTTGCATGATTTCTACAGCTGGATGTCCTTCCTAATGCCAACTACTTTACAAAGTATATTGGGTCCTTTATATGTGGCACCAGCACCAGCAAAGTCAGCTGACCATGCTTTGGGTGTCTGGATTTT
The DNA here is from genome assembly GCF_001194135.2 of Octopus bimaculoides. Classification (NCBI taxonomy): domain Eukaryota; kingdom Metazoa; phylum Mollusca; class Cephalopoda; order Octopoda; family Octopodidae; genus Octopus; species Octopus bimaculoides. The sequence goes on from NC_069009.1 coordinate 5,810,624, forward strand.
TACATCCTTTACGGTTGAGGCTACCTCAGAACAGTACTTGCCGTCAGTCTTGTTCATTCATTACTCGATATTTAGGATGATAGAGGTCGATAAACCTTAAAAGCAAATTGAAAATATCAAAACCGAAGTTCAGCATGAAACAAGTTAGTAATAAAATCAATTGTTTCCCCTTGCGATAAAATGCATGGTGATAAAGTGTTGTGCATGTGTGTGGGTTCTGATGAATCAATGGAAGAATGGAATCCTCTGCTAGTGTCCGGTAAAATGCACCCATTCTGGTGCCACATAAAAAGCACCCATGCCGGTGCCAAGTAAAGAGCGCTTGTGCTGGTGTCACATAAAAAAGCACCCAGTATGCTATGTAAGGTAGCTGGCATTAAGAAGGGCATCCAACCATAAAAGACGTGTCATAACAGACCACACCGGTGCTGGTGCCACATAAAAAGCACCCAGTACACTCTGTAAGGTAGCTGGCATTAAGAAGGGCATCCAACCATAAAAGGGCATCCAACCATAAAAGACATATATATGTATATACATATATATATGTATGTATATATATTTGTATATTTATATACATATATATATGTATGTATATGTATATACATATATATATATATATATTTGTATATGTATATACATATGTTTATTTGTATGTATATGTGTTGTGTGTGTGCATGATATATATATATATATATATATGTGTGTGTGTGTGTGTGTGTGTGTGTGTGGTGGGGTGTATGTGTGTGTGTTCATAACAAGCAATTATTGCTGACATCAGCAATGTGCGATTGTGTGCAGGTGGCTTTCGTATTCTTCACTTTGGAAGCCAATTGCCATAAAAACCACGGTTTCGCCTGCAGTCAGCCCATTTCAAACACCTGTACCTCGTTAAAGGTAACTAATTTCGCAATGTTTCTCTGCCTACTTCGAAATTCTGACATGTGCTGGGTTGTCAGCCAGAGGCTTTCGTAAGTGGAAATGGTGTGTGTGTGTGCATATATGTGTGTGTGAGTGTGTGTGTGTGTGCATATATGTGTGTGTGAGTGTGTGTGTGTATGTGTATTTGTCGCTGTGTGTCTCTTTGAGTGTGCATATCATCATATGCTAGGGCAATATATTTTGTTTGTATGTATATATATTGTGCATATATATATATGTGTGTGTGTGTGTGTATGTATATATACATATATCTGTGTATGTATGTTTGTACATATGTGTGTGTGTGTATATATGTATGTAAATGCAAATATATATATACAGATATTTATTTACATATACACACACTGAAATGCACATATATATATATATGTAAATGCATATATATATATATATAGAGAGAGAGAGAGGGAGAGATAAATAGAATTTCATGTGACTGTGTGTGTATATATATATATATATGTGTGTGTGTGTTTGTATACGAATATATATTTACAGAGAGAGTGAGTGAGAATGAGTAAGAGAGGAGATGTGTGTGTGCGTGTGTGTGTGTGTGTGTGTGTGTGTGTGTGTGTGTGTGTGTGTGTGTGCAAGAAGCTGGAGTACATTCTGCCAAGCATTTCATTGGATGCTATAGCAACTGCCAGATCTTTACATTATGCATCTATCAGAATTCAAAAAGAAAATAAAAGAACCCCACAAAATATATATCTTTATCCATCCCTCTTTCTATTTTTCTATCTGCCTGTCCCTTTGAGGATCATGGGGCAAGGTCCTCAGACATGCCCTCCAGAGGGTTTGTTTGACATCAACCATAAGCAAAGGTTTTGGTTGCAGTCCCAACTGAAAATGTCTGCGAGTGATAACATTATTTGACATTATTTTAATGTCTGGATCAGAAGAATGAGGGAAAGGGAGGGTGGGAGTGTTATTATCTGGTCATGGCAGGACAGAGTCCTTTTCTGAGTGCAGGCAACAGAGCAAAGCTCAACTGAAGATACTGATATGTTGTCAGACGGTTGGTTGGTTAGTGTTAAACAACATGACAGCCTAAGTCTACCATTGAAGTGGTATTGTTTCATCTAAATGTACCACACCAACCAAAAGAATATATGCAGTTTTTGTTTGAATTATGGCAGATTTTCTTCCTTCTTTTTCTTCTTCCTCCTTCTTCTCCTTCCTTCTCCATTTTACCCTCTTTTTCTCCACCCTCACATCTTTTCTCCCTTTTTCTCCAAACCCTTTACTTTTTCTCTTCCACTTCTTTCTCCTTTGATCTCCACCCCTTCCAGCTCCTCTTCCTCCACCCCTTCCTTCTGCTCTTCTTCCTCTCCCTTTTTGCTTTTCTCTTCCTCCCCGTTCTCACCTCTTCTCTTCCTTGTCCTCTTCCATCTTACTCTTCCCTCCTCGTCCTCCTCCCTTTCAGTCTCCTCTTTCTTCCCTTTTCTATCACCGCCTCCTCCTCCTCTTTCTCCTTCTCCCCTTCTCTTTCTGGTGCTTTTTACGTGCCACCGGCACAGGAGACAGTCAGGTGCACTGGCATCGACCACATTCATATGGTGCTTTTTATATGTACTAATATATTTAGATAGAGCATAAAAAACCCAGAATACTGAGAATAAAATACATAATTTCTTAACTTGCCAGTTGTTTCAGGAAGCTCAGACTTATGTAATAATCATAATGTTCATAATTTATAGGTGGAATATGCCAAATGTCTTGGATATGCAACCAGTAAATAGTCTCACGGAGATATTACAGTAAGTCCTGGTCCCTCATTAAGGAGAAGTTGACGAAAGCTGTTCATATAATATTGCCAGAGATTTAAATGGTTAAAAGGAAAAGTGAGGAAGAATAAGAGTATCAAGATTAGTGAATATGTCCTGGGGTTAATCCACTCTACTAAGCCCTCTAAGCTGGTGCCCCAACGTGGCTGCTGTCCAATGACTGAAACAAGTGAAAGACGAAATATGTGTATGTGCTTGTGCCTATATATGTATATGTGTGTGTGTGTGTGTGTATATATATATATATATATATATATATATATATAAATGTTAGAGGTAATGCTTGATAATTGTAAGCACCTTTGTATGCCAGCTCGTGGTCGGGGTGAATGAATAAATTGTAAATGTAAAAATAAAAAATGTAAATTCATATATATATATATATATCTCATCATCATCATCATCATTGTTTAACAGGAGCCAGTCAGGCAGTACTGGCAACGGCCACGCTCAAAATGGTGCATCTCATGTGCCACCCGCACAAGAACCAGTCCAGGGGCACTGGCAACGATCTTACTTGGCTTACCAGGTCTTCTCACGCACAGCACATTTCCAAAGGTCTCGGTCAGTAGTCATCGCCTCGGTGAGGCCCAATGTATATAAATACATATGTATACATGCATGTTTGTGAGTGCATTTATGTCTTTGCATGAATGCGTGAGTGTTTGCATAAATATACACACTGACATGGTCTGTAAAATGTAGAACATAAAAAAATAACTGCATCAACTACGATATCAATGTCATCATCATCGACAGCAACAGCTGGAACAACCACAACCACAAAACAACAAAAATGTGAGAAATCAAACTGCCTGTAGCAGACATTGATTGATCTGGTTCTGAATGGGATTGAACCCACATGCCTGCTCCATCTCCACCTGACTACACTATAACAGCTATTACTGAAGAGCCTGTCAACCTTTTTAGTTTTGACATCCTGCTAATTATTTTCCTCGTTAGCTGGTATGGTTTTTGCAGGTTGTATGAATAATTCCTTACCCTGTGCTTACATATGAATGAATGTGTGTGTGTGTGTGTGCATGTTACGAGTTGGTTTGGCTGTGTGGTAAGAATGCTTCCCAACCACATGGTTTCAAGTTCAGTCCCACTGTGTGGCGCCGTGGGCAAATGACGTTAATGTGCATAAGTGCAAGCCTTGCTGTGTGGTTAAGACATTTGCTATGCAACCAGGTGATTTGGGGTTCAGTCCCACTGTGCAGCACGATGAGCAAATCTCCTTTACTGTGGCCCTGGGTTGACCAATGCCTTGTGATTAAATTTTGGTAGACGGAAACTGCAGGAAGCCTGTTGTGTTTGTGTGTGTGTGTCTATGTGCATGTGTGTCTATGTGCATGTGTGTCTATGTGCATGTGTGTCTATGTGCATGTGTGTCCTTGCATTTATATATATATGTGCATCTTATATGTACATATGTGTGTGGGAGGGTTAATTTTGTGCATATTTGTATCTATATGTGAGTGCGTGCATTGGTGTGTCTATGTATGAATGTGTATGTGTGTGCCCATGTGAGTGTGCATGTATATGCATGTATATTTATATCTGTCTGTGTGTACCTTTGTGTATGTATATGCATCTGTCTCTGCATGTGTGTCTGTGTGGGTTTATAACTGTGACCAGGTATGTGTGTTTGTGAGTGTGTGCATTTTTGTGTATACCTGTCTAAATATGTGTGTAAGAATGTATGTAAATGTTGACATCCTGTCACTCAGCTACAATGAAACTGTGATACCTTGTTTACATTCTGTATTGACATAATGACCGGTCACTCTACACCTTCAATAAACACATAAGAGTTGGCATATTATCTAACTCTACATCAAGAAGATAAATATTGATTAAATTTTAGCCTGACCATCTTCAGCACAAATAACTGAGTGTTTTTGCCCGTTGATTTCTATATCAGAATTGTACTTAGCTCAGAATATCCGAGTGTTTTCATCACTGAGAAAGCAAAATGAGGTTGAAACACCAGTGTCTGATGGTCTGCTGATGACATTTTGAGTGAGCTTTGTGTTTCTGAACACACAAGTCTCTTACAAGTGTTTTTTTAGAGTCAAATTATTACTGCTACCACAATTCTATGTCTGTGTATATGCATGTTATACACACTGTTTTAGGCATAGAAGTTGGTGTATGGTAAGAAGTTTGCTTCCCAAACACATGGTTCTGGGTTCAGTCTCACTGTGTGGCACCTTGAGCAAGTGTCTTCTACTATAGTTTTAGGCTAACCAGAGCCTTGTGTGGGAATTTGGTTGGTGGAAACTGAAAGAAGCCCATCATATATATATATATATATATATATATATATATATATATATATGTGTGTGTGTTTGGGTCTGTGCTTGTTCTCTTTTACTGCTTGACAGCTGGTGTAGGTGTGTTACATCCCTGTAACTTAGCAGTTTG
>NC_069009.1:5816393-5818386 GCF_001194135.2 Octopus bimaculoides
ATATATATGTACATAAGTATGTGTGTGTATATATGTATGTGTGTGTATATGTAAGTATATATATATATGTACATAAGTATGTGTGTGTATATATGTATGTGTGTGTGTCAATGTTTATGTGCCTAACTGGCACCTGTGTGTGTCTGACTGTCACCCATTTATGTTCCTGATTGGTGCCGGTGGCATGTAAAAAGTACCGACTACACTCTCAGAGTGGTTGGCATTAGGAAGGGCATCCAGCTGTATAAACCTTGCCAAATTAGTTTGGAACCTGGTGCAGCCTCTCAGCTCACCAGTTCTCAGTCAAACCATCTAACCCATGCCAGCATGGAAAGCGGACGTTAAACAATGATGTTAATGATATATATATATATATATATATATATATATAGGCGTAGGAGTGGCTCTGTGGTAAGTAGCTTGCTTGCCAACCACATGGTTCCGGGTTCACTCCCACTGCGTGGCATCTTGGGCAAGTGTCTTCTACTATAGCCTCGGGCCGACCAATGCCTTGTGAGTGGATTTGGTAGACGGAAACTGAAAGAAACCTGTCTTATATATATATGTGTGTGTGTGTGTCTGTGTTTGTCCCCCCACCATTACTTGACAACCGATGCTGGTGTGTTTATGTCCCCGTAACTTAGCGGTTCGGCAAAGGAGAGACCGAAAGAATAAGTACTAGGCTTACAAAGAATAAGTCCTGGGGTCGATTTGCTCGACTAAAGGCGGTGCTCCAGCATGGCCACAGTCAAAAGACTGAAATAAGTAAAAGAGTAAAAGAGTAAAAGAGTATGTAAATATAAATATATTATTAAGTTTGAAAACAGAGAGATCTAATTGATATAAATTAATTTATATATACAGGGTGACCCAAAAGCAGGTTTACACTCATTATGTAGACACTTTAAATTCCTTTTAAAACATTTTATTACATTTGAATTTTTATCTTACAAAGTGAAAAGAAAGCTTGAGAAAATTTACTAAATTAGCCTAGAATAATGGTTCCATATTTTTTATAATTAAGATCTAAACTGTTAATATATGAATGCGAAAGAGATAGTTAAATTACTGTAAGCCTACTTTTGGTCCACCTTTTATGTAGATATATGTATATATATGTGTGTATATATACATATATATGTATGTGTGTATATGTGTGTGCATATATATATATGTTTATATATGTAGGTATATGTGTGTGTATAGATGTATATATATGTGAGTGTATATTATATATAAATATACATGTAAGTGTGTATATATGTATGTGTATATATATATATATATATGTGTGTGTGTATATTATAAATATGCATATATGTGTGTGTAAGTGTGTGTTTGTGTATATGTATACATACACACGTATACACATCTGTCATGTGTCAGAAAAGAGACCATTTGCAAAGTTGTATTTACCATTTCAAGGATATGAAGCAGCAAACCAAAATGACGATGGCACCACCATTAATGGTAAAGACAGCGCCGTCTCAAGTGAGTGACATAGCACCATCTTATGAATGTTCTTGTCTTGGATGCTGTTCTCCGTTTTCTTCATCTGCTTCGTCAATCTTTTTTTCGTTTATTTAATAAGTCTGTCTAATTAGAAGTATCTTGTTCTGCATATTAACAAGATTGGTGGTTCTCGTATGGTGGTAGTGGTGTATTGGTGGTGGTGGTGGTGGTGGTGGTGCAACTATTGACTTTCGTGATGACAGCAAGAATTTTTTTATATATGTGTGTGTATGGATATATGTGAATGCATATATTCATATAGACATGCATGTATACATACACACACACACACACACACACACACATATATATATATATATATATATATATATATCAAGCTATCTGTCTCTTTATATATCTATCCATTATAATATATAGATAGATAGATAGATATAGTATATACTCACTCACACTTACCTATGTGTATATGCAAACACACTCACACACGCACGCACATATGTATATATATATATATATATAT
>NC_069009.1:5819152-5819428 GCF_001194135.2 Octopus bimaculoides
TATATATATATATATATATATATATATATATATATATATATATGTATGTATGCATATATATACATATATGTATGCGTATGTGTATATATATACATGCATTTATGCGTATATACATGTATGTATGAATGCTTGTTTATATACATGTATACATATATACATATATTATACATGTATGTACGTATACTTGTATATATACATGTATACATATATACATATATGTGTGTGAACATACACACCTACACATATATACACACACATACATATATATATATATAT
>NC_069009.1:5821792-5823448 GCF_001194135.2 Octopus bimaculoides
ATTATTATTATTATTATTATTATTATTATTATTATTATTATTATTATTATTATTGTGGTGGTGAGCTGGCAGAATTGTTAGCACGCCAGACAAAATGCTTAGCAGTATTCTGTCCATCTTCATGTTCTGAGTTCAAATTCTGCCGAGGTCAACTTTGTCTTTCATCCATTTGGGGTTGATAAAATTAGTACCAGTTACACACTGGGGTCGATGTAATTGACTGTCCCTGTCTCCCCCAAATTTCAGTCCTTGTGCCTATAGTAGAAAGGATTATCATTATTATTATTATTATTATTATTATTATCATTATTATCATTATTACGGTTAGGTGGCAGAATCGTTAGCACACCGGGTGAAATATTTAGCAGTATTTCATCTAAAGCTACATTCTGAGTTCAAATTCCGCTGATGTCAAGTTTACCTTCCATCCTTTCGGATTCGATAAAATATGTTCCAGCGAAACACTCGGGTTGATGTAATCGACTAGTCCCCTCCCCCAAAATTCAGGCCTTGTGCCTATAATAGGAAGAATAATTATTCTTATTTTAGTGTTTAAGATGGAGAGCTGGCAGAATCGTTAGCACATTGGGCAAAATGCTATGTTCTGAGTTCAAATTCTGCCTAGGTCGAATTTGCCTTTCATCTCTTTGGGGTCAATAAATTAAGTATCAGTGGAACACTGGGGTTGATGTAATAGACTGGTCCACTCCCACCAAAATTTTAGGCCTTGTGCCTTTATTAGAAAGGATTATAATTTAAGGTCACAAGCTGGCAGAATCGATAACTTGTGATGCAAAATGCTTAGCAGTGTTTTGTCTGTCTTTACATGTGTTCAAATTCTGCTGAGATCAACTTTACCTTTCATCCTTTCAGGGTCGATAAAATAAGTACTGGAATCAATGTAATCGGCTTACTTCCTCTCCTGAAATTTCTGGTTTCCTGCCAAATTTTAAAATTATTATCATTATTTGTTAGTTCATTTGTATGTCCGTTTTTCCATGATGGCATAGGTCAGAGGAATACATTATTGAAGTACTTTATCACACTTGGATGCCTTTCCAGTTGCTAACCCTGACTTGCTTTTCTCATGCAAGGGTTCAGAGTTTGTCTTTTCCTATATGTCTTCAAAGGCACTTGGCCGAAAGATGATCTGTTGACCAGGGAAATGACACCCACATCACCGCTTGTCACTGCATGGATTGTCATAAAACATAGGACTTTAAACAAATGCGAACATGTGCACGCAGGCATGCATCCACAGACATGCATATACATGCAACCATACACATGTATGTATACAGAAATGGCTGTGTGGTTAAGAAGCTTACTTCCCAATCATGTGGTCTTTGGTTCAGTTCCACAATGAGGTACATTGGACCAATGCTTTCTACTATCTCTCCAGGCTAACCAAAGCATTGTGAGTGGATTTGTTTGACAGAAACTGGGAAAAGCCTATCATGGATGTGTTCCAGTATCTTCAGCCTGAAAGAGACAGGTTTGTTAGAGGTCCATGAAACATTAAGTTGCATGGAGCTGAATACATGTGGCCCCTACTAAATATGTTGAGTGCCTTTTTTCTGTCATTTGTCCATTCACTCATATAACTCACACACACACACACACACACACACACAAAACACACACACACACACATAT
>NC_069009.1:5824219-5825227 GCF_001194135.2 Octopus bimaculoides
TATACATATATATATATATATTGCCAGTGCTGTGGGACTGGCTCCTGTGCAGGTGGCACATATAAAGCCCTATTTGATCATGGCCAATGCCAGTACTGCTTGACTGGCCCTCATGCCGGTGACACGTCAAAGCACCAACTATACTCTCAGAGTAGAAGCTTTGCAAGATCAGATTGGAGCCTGGTGCAACGATCCGGTTGCACCAGTCCTCAGTCAAACCGTCCAATCCATGCCAGCATGGAAAGCAGATGTTAAACGATGATGATGATGATATATATTTGGTTGTATACGTACTTACAGAAATATGTGAGATGCACTGGTGCATCTGTAACTATGCAAGACATACACATATTCACGTTCGTTCACTCCTGCATGCAAATCGATACAAAGAACACAAGATTTTCTCACCAATGCCACGCCAACACCACCCCTGCATCACACTGCTCCACACCACAACACAATGGTGCGCACCCAGTAAATGTTGAAAACTGTTTAAATTGATGACAAATTCAATCTTGTCATCAATTATGTTACAATTAAATAGACGCAGATATTAAACTGCAGGTATGATGTTTGATGGAATTAAACCGACTGACCTCAGCCGTCATGTGTTGCGTGTGTATCCTTGTGTGAGTGCGTGAGGGGGGGTGTATGTGGCTGTGTGTGTTTGCGTGTGTGTGTGTTTGTCTGCATATGTGTGTATTATTGTTTGTGTGTGTGTCTCTGCATGTGTGTGTGTATGTGTGTGTGTCTGTGTGTATATATCTGTGTATGTCTGCACATGTGTGTCTGCATTGTGTGTGTGTCTGCATGTGTCTGTGTGTTATGTGTATGAGTGTGTGTGTGTGTGTGTGTGCACGTGTGTCAACAGTGTTGTCAGCAGTTCTGGTGGTGGTGGTGGTAGTGGTAGGGGGTGCACTTTCTTTGACTTTGTACTTTACCATATGGATTTTTTGTTTTAGTGTGTCTGTGTTGTGTCATCCTCCTCCTCCTCCTCCTCCTCCTCCT
>NC_069009.1:5831248-5835944 GCF_001194135.2 Octopus bimaculoides
CCACCATCATCATCACCACCACCACCACCACCATCACCACCACCACCACCATCACCATCACCACTACCACCACCATCACCACCACCACCACCATCATCACCACCATCACTACCACCATCATCATCATCAGCATATACCACCTCCACCATGTCTGCTATGCAGAATGCCACCCCTTCACATTTAACAACAACCCATATATCCCAAGAGAGAGTGAAAGATACAAACCTGAGAGAAAAGAAACAGACAGACAGACAGTCACAGAGAGAGAGAGAGAGAGAGAGAGAGAGAACTCGTAAAGAAATTGAAAAATTCTTTGAAGAAATAACAGGAAAAATTTTTTTCCATATTAGCATATTGTTACCATTTGTAGGATATTGATAAACTGTTGTACATAGCACAGCGGGAGCCGAGCTAAACCTAGCCACATTGGTCTTTGAGATAAGCTCCATTCGTCGACGAGTCTTCGATTATTCGGAGACAGAATTCTCAACAAGAACTTAATTTCTCTTTGAAAAATGTCGTGGTTTTCGTTTTTTGTCTTTTATTATTATCATTATTATTATTATTATTATTATTATTATTATTATTATTATTATTATTATTATCATTTTCATCATCATTATTGTTGTTGTTGTTATTATTATTATTATTATTATTATTATTATTATTATTATTATTATTATTGTTGTTGTTGTTGTTGTTGTTGTTGTTGTTGTTTTTGTGATTTATTTTCTGAAGAAATTTTTCAGTTCCGTGTGAGTTTTGTGGAATAAAAAAAAAAAAAATTTGAAAATTTGTTTCTTTCCATTGTATAAAGAGTTTTTGGAAGAATATTCATGTGTTATTCATGTAGGAATTCACACAATATATATATATATATATATATATATATATGTTTTTTTATTCATGTATGTACATGTGTGTATTTGTTTGTGTGTGTGTGTACAGGTGATGGATTTGTTATTTATTTTAAAAATATTTTCTTTTGTTTTCCGTTCCATTGTAAAGTATGCTGATGTGCTTGTGTGTATATATGTATATGTATACACACACACAATATGTATATATATATATATGAAATGTGTCACATAAAGATATTATATAAGTATAGCATAGATATATATCTTTTAAATATATGTTTAGGCACAGTTGTGTCTGTGTGGTAAGTAGCTTGCATCCTAACCACTTGGTTCTGGGTTCAGTCCCACTGCATGGCACCTTGGGCAAGTGTCTTCTACTATAGCTTCAGGCTCACCCAATCCTTGGGAATGGATTTGGTTGACAGAAAGTGAAAGAAGCCTGTCGAGAGTGTAGTGGATGCTTTTACGTCCCACCAACACGAAGGCCAGTGAGGTGATACTGGCAACATCCATGCTCAAAATGGTGTCCTTTATGTGCCACCTGCACAGGAGCCAGTCCAGTGGCACTGGCAACGACTTTGCTCGAATGTCTTTTCATGTGCCACTGGCGCAAGTGCCAGGAAAGCGACGCTGGTAACGATCACACTCCAATGGTGGTATTTACGTGCCGCTGGCAAAGAAGCCAGACAGCTGTTCTGGCAACGATAACGCACGGACGGTGCTCTTAGTGCTCCACTGGTACAGGTGCCATCATGATTTCGCTTTCACCTACTCCAAATTCTTCAAGGAATAAGAATGAGCCCGAGTCGCATCAAATAATAATCTCATGACTTCTGATCTTAACTGGTTGAAATTGTTGTCATGGACATGTTTTGTCTTGGTATAAAAGATGGACTACAGCAAATATTCTGCTCAATACCACATATTTGCTTGTCAGTTGTTTGACCTTAACCAGTTGAGCATGTCTCTTAGTGGCTGATGATATATGCATCTCTGATCCCAAGCAGAAGTAGTGGGGGAGCATCATAGCCATGTGTTGAGAGGAATTCTTTGGGGGTTTGGATGATTCACTTCTGGAATTTCGTCCTTCACCCTTAAATAAATCTTATTCAGGGACATTTTGAGCAGGATGGGCTACTCAACCTGAAGAAAATTCTAACTGGGCCCCACCTGCAAGTCATGATGGTTATATTGGGATGCGCATATTTGTACCCCAGTGCCACTTTGATGGCATGTGCTGCACTCTCACTCAATAATAATAATGACAATAATTATACTTTCTACTAAAGGTACAAGGCCTGCAATTTGGTGGGAAGGGACTAGTCGAATACATCGAACCTAGTGTATCACTGGTACTTGATTTATCAATCCCAAAAGGATGAAAGGCAAAGTTGACCTTGTTGGAATTTGAACTCAGAATGTTGCAGCAGGTGAAATACTGCTAACCATTTCATCCAGTATACTAACGATTCTGCCAGCTCACTACCTTTAATAATGACGGTGATAAAAAATAATCTGAAATTATTGCAATCTTTATTTCCAGGTCCTGGTGCATACAACATAGACAGCTTTGGATCAGAAATTGTGAAAAAAGCATATTTGGAGAGTACAAGGCATGGCATATTTGGTTCATCAGCGCCACGAACCATGACTGTCATCAACAAAGACATGGAACAGAACCCTGGACCATCACATTACAATGTGAAAGAGAAACCGTTTGCTGCCATTAGCGCAAAACCATCCTCATTCTTTGCCTCCACTACAAAACGTGATGACAAGACGACGCCCAACGTGGTAGGTGATTGGTTCGTTCTTCCTCTCTTTGTCTCTTTTGTTCTCTCTCTCTCTTGGCAGATTTATTGATGTTGCTGATGTTGTTGTTGTGGATGTTTAATCTTGGGGTCGTTTCTGATCCTCTACAGACCTATGATGAAAAATATCTCACCTATATATATATGTATATATATATATACACATACATATATATGTGTGTATGTGAATGTGTATGCTTGTATATATATATATATATATATATATATAGTTAATTAAAACTCATTATTAAATCGCCAAAAATACACTGATGATTACTACAAAAATCAAACGAAGGCAAATTTGGTTAAGACAATCAACTTACATACATTTAAGTATATGGATTTACGAGGACTAGTTTCTGCATTGGCATAAAATGCCTAAGGCATTTGTATATATATATATATATAATGTATTCTTAGCTACAATAGTGACAACATGAATTTCTTCCATCTTCTTGCTCTGTTAAAATATTTAAGAAAAATTATATTAATGTTTTGTCTTTGGATTTGGTTTGCATGCCTGCAGTTCTCTGGATATGATCAGAAGATAGGGTTCGAGTATACGGGGGTGCTAGAAAGAAGTTAGATAACATTATATGTAATGATACCAGTGCTATCTGCCCTAGATACAGAAACAAAGAATGGAATAGGATACAAAGAACTTGTGACAAAGCAAACAGGGTGAACACGTGGTATAAAACTGACAAATATCAAGGAGTGATGGTTGTAGAAGCTACAGCCCATGGAGAACTACCCCTTAGATTTATAAAAGCTCTGAAGGAGACCAAACTCAACACTAAGATTGTTGAAAAGCCAGGGAACTCTGTCAGATCACAACTATGTAAGATGCACCCCTTTGAGAATACCATATGCACCAATGATAACTGCATGGTATGTAGGATTAGCCCTGGCATTAACTGTAGAACTAGAAATGTAGTTTACAGTATAAGATGCATAGAAGGTGCTTGTAAAGACATGAACATAACGTACATAGGGGAGACATCTAGGAGCATTGCGGAACGACTAAATGAACATCTGAGACACTATGATGACAAAAAACACACGCACACACACACAGACATGCATACACACGGAGACAGAGGGGCATACATATACAAATACACGCTCAGACAAATAAATTCATTTGCAGAGAATTTTTAAAATGAGATGGAGCAGAGAGAATGATCTGGAAAAATCCTAGATCATCAGAAGAAAATAACACTTTAATTCATTGTTTATAACCTCATTTGGTAAACTTATATGTGTACGTATGATGAAACTGGAGGGGAAAGATACAAAAATGCTAGAGAAAAGACTCAACGACAAATATTGTTGTTAGTTACTTTATATTCCAATATATTTTGCAAGCAATGCTATCTACCACTGCATTCTGCATGCATCTTTATTATATCCTTCAAAATTATATAACCATTACATGTGTTTCATTAGTGTGTACTAGTATGTTACGTAGTAATTGTTACAGAGATCATTGTGTAATCCACCATAAAAAGCTCAGATCTTCAGAAAAAAAATAATAATTCAATCCAGTTTATTTCCAAATCAGTTGGTAAACTTTTGTGTGTATGAATGACGAAATTGGTGTGGAAAGATATGAAAATGGTAGAGAGAAGACTGAAAACTAATATTTCTGCTAGCTAATATTTTCCTATATTTTCCAATGAATATAATAAACCACTGCATTCTGCATGCACAATTATTGCACTGTTTTTTTTATTTCATTCTTTCTTTGATCTCTCTTATTTACCAACCAATTCTGAGTTCATTTTATACTTCAATATATACTATATATTTTATATTCATATTTCATTTTTTCTTTATATTTTGTATTTTAATATGAAGACCAGTTCATTTAACGATATGACTAAGAGCATATTGAAACTAAACTGAAATGTTTCTTTTCGTTTTTGTTTTTTTGGGGCATCATTTCATATAAATTTCAATTTATACATACATGTAGATATATGTGTAGGTTGTATTTATATGTATCTATGCACACTTATATAT
>NC_069009.1:5836550-5838959 GCF_001194135.2 Octopus bimaculoides
ATATTTACATTAAAGTCAGTCGTTATAAATGCATCCATCATGATGAAAATTTAATTTTCTGGGCTTGACACCTGCTTAGGAGTCTTAAAAAATGGTGTGTGTGTGTGTGTGTGTATATATATATATATATATATATATATATATATATATATATATAAATAAACATACATGAATCTATGAATGCATGTGTATGTTTATTCACATGCATAACTGTATGTATCTGCATGCATGCATGTATGTATGTGTGTATATATATATATATGTAATATATACACACACACACACACACATGTATATGTATATATATTTATACACACACACACACACACATGCATATTCTTATATAAATAAATATCTTATAATCTGATGGAAAGCTCTGTGTGATGTAAATAATAATACATGCATACATACGTATGTAGGTATGTCCATAGGTATGTATATGTGAATTTATATATGTAAATATATGTGTGTTTATGTGTGCATCTAATAATGAGAAAGAAGAGTCTATTAAATAGTGTACAAAGAAGCTCTGGATTCAGTGAAATTCTCTTGGTTTACAGAGAGGGTAAAACAATCGCCTGGTGGCAATTGAAACTTTTATCAAATGAGAAGGAGAGAGAATCTCAGTCATAGGTGTGGCTGTGTGGTAAGAAGCTTGCTTCCCAACCACGTGGTTCTGGGTTCAATCCCACTGCATTGAAACTTGGACATGTGTCTTCAATTATATCCTTGAGCAGATCAAAGCCTTATGAGTGGATTTGGTTGACAGAAACTGAAAGAAGCCTATTACATATATACATATGCGCAGGAGTGGCTGTGTGGTAAATAGCTAGCTTACCAACCACATGGTTCCGGGTTCATTCCAGTCTGTGGCACCTTGGGCAAGTGTCTTCTACTATAGCCTTGTGAGTGGATTTTGTAGACAGAAACTGAAAGAAGCCCGTCGTATTTATGTATATATATATATATGTGTGTGTGTGTGTGTGTATGTGTGTGTACATGTTTGTCTCCCCAACATCGCTTGACAACCGATGCTGGTGTGCTTACGTCCCCGTAACTTAGCGGTTCGGCAAAAGAGACCGATAGAATAAGTACTAGGCTAACAAAGAGTAAGTCCTGGGGTCGATTTGCTCGACTAAAGGCAGTGCTTCAGCATGGCCTCAGTCAAAATGACTGAAACAAGTAAAAGAGAGTATATATTATATATCTTTGTATGTGTTGCTCTGTGTTTTTCCCCCACCACTGCTTGACAGCTGGTGTTGGGGTGTTTACATCCCTGTAACTTAGCAGTTCAGCAACAGAGACTGACTGAATACAAGGTCATATCAAAAGGCTCCCAGACTAGTCATATTTAATAAAAACAGCCACTTTGCACAGCAATACACCAGTCCCAGCATTCCTGACCCTTTTGGAATTCTCGATGCACCATACCACATTTCCAGGTGTGACACTCGAGGCATGTCTTCCAGATCACTCGTCGTCTTCCAGGGACATTCTTCTGCTTCTGAAGTGCCCATGCCACTGTAAACATTGTGCATGACCCATTGCCTTTGCTGAACTATGCTCAGCCTCTCTGTAGCAGACTTCTTGAGTTTAATGCAAAATTTCATGTTCGCTCTTCGTTCCTATCCATGACAAAATCGCAGACTACAGCATACGTGTGACCCCAAAATCACAAATTTCACAACTTGCGAAGTAAATACAGCGATGTCACTTGGTGTACTGCCTCATGAAGGTCACTGCTAGCTCTCACTGTGTCCTGAACCCTATTCTGCCATCTGTTGGTGCACTACGGAACTAGTCCCGGAACTTTTTGATACCACCTTGTAAGTACCAGGCTTAAAAATAAAATAAGTTCTGGAGTCAATTGATTTGACTAAAAATTCTCCATAGTGGTGCACCAGCATGGCCACAGTCTAATGACTAAAACAAATAAAAAAAATAAAATATGAAAGATACATCAAGAACAATAATAATAATGATAACAATATCAGAAGGCATCAAGGGGATTATAAAGGAAATTGGAATAGAGTGCCCAGTAGAACTAATACAAAAGGTTTTCTTCCTTGGGTACAACAACAATAATCAGGAAGCTGAAAAGAATGGATAGCAAGGTACCATAGGCTGCAGGTAGCAAGCCCACTACACGTGCAAGACTCCAGGAGTTCTAATGAACCTGTGATAAAGAGAAATAATAATATTAATAATAATAATAATAATAATAATAATAATAATAATAATAATAATAAATGCCCTGATGCAGTACCAGGCAGTGGCTCTCGTGGCTTCTGATCTTAATTGATTGGAAGTGTTATCATGTACATTGTTTTGTCTTGGTATAAAAGATGGGCTACAGCAAATATTCTGCTCAATACCACAGATTTGCTTGTCAGTTGTTTGACCTTAACC
>NC_069009.1:5838999-5841849 GCF_001194135.2 Octopus bimaculoides
AGAAGTAGTGGGGGAGCATCATAGCCATGTAAGAGGAATTCTTTGGGGTTTGGATAATTTACCTTTGGAAACATGGGTGTTTTGTTCAACATCCTTAAACAAACCTTATTCAGGAACCTTTTGAGCGGGATGGGCTACTCGACCTGAAGAAAATTCTAACTGGGCCCCACCTGCGAGGTCATGCGCTGTTTATCTTGATATGAGATCACCATGTTGTGCACATATGGTTGTGATGCATGTGCCTGGTGTACCCTTATCAGACGGGTAGTCATGATGGGTATATTGGGCTTCGTATATTTTACCTCAGTGTCACTTTGATGGAATGTGCTGCTCTCTCAATAATAATAATAATAATACTCCTTTCTGTTAGAAGCAGAAGACCTGAAATTTTGGAGGGAGGGGGCTTGTCGATTACTTCAGCCACCAGTGCTTGATTAGTTATGCATTTTATTGGCCTTGAAAGGATAAAGGCAAAGTGGACTTTGGGCAGAATTTGATCTCAGAATATAGAGACGAAGAAAATACTGTTAAGCATTTTGTCAGGCTTCCTAACAATTCTGCTAGCTCACTGCCTTACTACCACCACCACCACCGCTACTACTACTACTGATGATGATGATGATGATGATAATAACAATAGTTATGCTTATATATCCACATGCAGACACATAAACATGTGCACACATACACATTAAACAGATTCATAAATATATACTCTTACTCGCAGACACACACACCATTGCACTCTCTATGATACAGTATCAATGACAATATTCCATGTATGATGCAAGATTTTCCTATTCAATAGCACACAATGCCATTACAAACCAAAACAAAAGCCACGTCTGTCTATTTTTAATGGCTACCTAGTGCCATTCTGCCAAAAATCTAATTATATATGTTAGGCTGTATAGAAAACATGATTTTTTATTTTATAATTTTATTTAATTCCATCTCTCAAATTTCCATTCATTTCTCTTGGGGGAAAACCATGCAATCAATATGTTGTTGTTACAACGGGGTTTACAGTTTGGCTTATGTACGCTAACTTATATTTGTGCAATCTAACTTTTGGCCTTTGCCAAAGGCAGCAGTTGTATCCAATTGCTGTATTGATATTCTCTCGTGTTACCACAGATCAAAGAGATGTCCAAAAGTTTAAATGGGTTCTTTTAAAGCGTTTCTGCCATATTGAAGTTTTAAATTTCTCCCCTGCCCTTCCACCTATCAAATTATGAAACAGGTATGTAAATATATGCATGCACATGTGTGTGTGTTTGTGTGTAAATGTGTATACACACACATATATCTATTATGCATTTAAATATGTAGAAATACGTATGTGCATATGTGTTTCTGTGTATGTATATTTTTACATATACACATGCACATATGTCAGTATATATATATATATATATATATATATATATATATATATATATATATATATATATATATATATATGTAGACATAATGTAAACACTTTGCACATCTTGTTTATATTAATACTGTTAAATCTCTTTCTCACCTTGCATATATAAATATATGCATCTTTATAAATTTCTATTATATATGTATATCTATCTATTTATCTATCTATCTCTCTATCTATCTATCTATCTATCTATCTATCTATCTATCTAACTACATATACATAAACGTTTGTTTTTATGTTATAATAGAAACAATTTAACATTAAATTGAAGGATCACTCAAAACATTTGCTAGAGTATAAATCTATTATTCTTTAACAAAAATAGTTCTGTGCATATACGCTAAGAAGCAGTGTACAGTACCAGAATTTGTAAACTCGTTAAATATAACAAACTACTCCAAATCATTGTTAGAGTACCAGCATAAGCAGAGCCACGGTTGGCTACTTTGTACTGGCATTGAGTCATATAAGTTGTAATAATGAAGTTGTGCCAAATAGTGATATCTTGGAATGTTTTAACTGAGGAAGATCTGACGTAATGGATACATTTCCTATGATATATTATATAAACCTGAAACATACATAATAAAGCGAAGAACAACTAGTTTTAAATCTCTGAGTGAGAGATATGTGGTAACAGTACCGAACAGTAAAGTTTATTTGCCAACAGAAGGTGGCAGTCCTACAAGGGATGATGTTACTACTGTTTAGTCCCAGGAAAAATATTTTTTCCAACTGGCTACCGACACACAATTTCTGTCCGTATACTACGAGCAAGGGAGTTTATCGCTCCCATCCTTAGCCTTCATGATACTGACGGACCTAGGTTTCTGGGTTGTTTCCCATCTTCAGTGTGAGACAATTACTGGCCAGTGTTAAATATTAAAGGATTCCATAATATCACTACTTCATTATTACGACTTGTACATATATATGTATTCTTTTATTCTGTTATTTATTTCAGCCATTATATTGTGGCCATGCTGGCAGGTCAGCAGAGGGTTTGCTGACCAATTATCTCTGCCAATTATCAGAGCAGACGTAGCCTGGTTTTGGAAATGCTTCCATGGCAGAATAGGAACGAAAGATGATGCCTGTATGACATCTCTCCATCCATCCATCCATCCATCTATCTCTGTTTATTTATTTATCTATATTTCTCTCCCTTTCTCCCCCTCTCTCTCCCTTTCTATCTAGCTATCAGTTTATCTGTCTGTCTATTAATATTTCTTTCTCACTATCTCTCTCTCAATCTCTCTATGTATCTTTCTAGATATCCATCCATCCACTATCTATATATATATATATATATATATTACAATTAATATATTACATAACTTCGGTATGTGGTGAAGCAACTGTTTGCTGATCCCTTAATTATGTTTTTATATATATATATATATATATATATATAT
>NC_069009.1:5841967-5842961 GCF_001194135.2 Octopus bimaculoides
CTACAGCCTCGGGCGGACCAAAGCCTTGTGAGTAGATTTGGCAGACGGAATCTGAAAGAAGCCCATCGTATATATGTATATATATATGTATGTGTGTGTATATGTTTGTGTGTCTGTGTTTGTCCCCCCAACGTCGCTTGACTACCGATGCTGGTTTGTTTACGTCCCCGTAACTTAGTGGTTCAGCAAAAGAGACCGATAGGATAAGTACTAGGCTTTCAAAGAATAAGTCCTGGGGTCGATTTGCTCGGCTGAAAGCAGTATGGCCGGTGTCAAATGACTGAAACAAGTGAAAGAGTAAAAGAGTAATATATATATATATATATATATATATATATATATATATGTATGTATGTATATATATACATATATATCTTTTATAGTGGGACTGAACTCAGGACCATGTGGTTGGCAAGCAAGTTTCTTACCACACAGCCATTACAAACCAAACTAATAAACATATTACACTATAGTTTCT
Source organism: Octopus bimaculoides (assembly GCF_001194135.2). Lineage (NCBI taxonomy): Eukaryota > Metazoa > Mollusca > Cephalopoda > Octopoda > Octopodidae > Octopus > Octopus bimaculoides. The sequence goes on from NC_069009.1 coordinate 5,842,446, forward strand.
CAGCAAACAGGTGATTGGAATATACCCACCACCACCACCACCAATGGCTTCATAGTGATGTTGCTGTTGTTGCTGATACAGAAAGTGGTGGCAGTGGTGCAGAGGGTGTCTGATTTTTTCAGACACCATATTGCTCAAACAAGTGCTTGCCCAGCTCACACTACACCAGACTGCTTAATTTTAGAAACACCACCATCACCACCACCACCAACTCCACCAACACCATCACCACCATCACCACCACCACCATCACCACCATCACCATTTGAATCATCCACCAACCCCTTGTTTGCCCCACCCCTACCACCGTCATCATCATCACCATTGTCACCTTACCTACCCCCCCCCTCCCCACACACACATTGTTTCATCAGAATAGTAATCAATCTATACCAATCAATTAAGTAATTAATGCGAAAGTAATTCTGAAGTAGATAGCAACAATCACCATCATCATCCTCATCATCATCAACATCATCATCACCATCACCGTCATCATCACCATATTCATCTTCT
>NC_069009.1:5843113-5844346 GCF_001194135.2 Octopus bimaculoides
TGTTTGCCCCACCCCTACCACCGTCATCATCATCACCATTGTCACCTTACCTACCCCCCCCCTCCCCACACACACATTGTTTCATCAGAATAGTAATCAATCTATACCAATCAATTAAGTAATTAATGCGAAAGTAATTCTGAAGTAGATAGCAACAATCACCATCATCATCCTCATCATCATCAACATCATCATCACCATCACCGTCATCATCACCATATTCATCTTCTTCAACATTATCGTCATCATCATCTTTATCATCATCATCATCACCATGTTTATCATCGTCATCATCATCATCATGGTCGTCCTCATCGTTAATATAATCATCATCGTTATCGTCATCGTCATCACCATCGTAGTTCATAATATTTACCACCACTACCACCACCACCCACAACAAAGCTATCAACAATGCCTAAATTAATGGGGTGGGGCTGCGACTGCTGCTGCTGCTATTACTGCTACTATTACTGTTACTACTACCATCATTGCTACCTCAACCACCAACACACAACCGCCCGGCATCATTCTGTCACCTTAGCTTTGCTCAATGTTCCATATATCATTACGCACATTTGAAATAATCACCGGGAGACATATTCTTCTCCATGATAATATCACGTGTATTTACACACACACACACACACACATATATGATGGCGTGCTCAAAAGTTCCTGGCTTCGGGTAAAAGAAAATACAGGAGGATTGGTTAATTATGGTTTTATTCAACACATTCCCCTCTCAGATTCACACACTGAGAAGCGGGGAATATGTTGAAAATCTCGGAAGGTTGGGCCTCCAACCAAGCCCTTTATGATACCCTTAAAGAAGCCAGCACTCCCTAGTGTGTGTGTACTATTTTACTCTTTTACTTGTTTCAGTCATTTGACACACTTTCTGTGAATTTTCGTCACTGGAAAAAGGGTATATGTATTTGCATTGGGAGCCCTTCGCATCAAAGATCGGTGATTGTCGTACGCTGACGAAGGGTAAATAACCAGGAACCCGGGTCCGTGCGTAATCACGTCAGATCGACGATGGGAAGGGTGACTTCCCTTTGCAAATACCGACAAAGCACAGAAAGTGTGTCAATAGCCAGCTGGAGGAGATGTTCTCCTGGGGCTAAAAGCGACAGTAACATCCACCCTTAGGGTCTAGCCGCATTTAAGTGGCAAATACACTTCACGTTATATATATATATATATATATATATATATATATATATATAT
>NC_069009.1:5844629-5845488 GCF_001194135.2 Octopus bimaculoides
TATATATATATATATATATATATATATATATATATATCCATATGTGTCTCTCTTTGTGTCTGTGTTTGTCCCCCTTTGCCGCTTGACAACCATTGTTCGTGTGTTTACGTCCCCGTAATGTAGCAGTTTGGCAAAAGATACTGATAAAATAAGAACTAGGCTTAAAAAATAACGGGGTTGATTTGTTCAACAAAAACCTTTCAAAGCAGTGCTCCAGCATGGCAGCAGTCAAATGTCTGAAACAAGTAAAAGAATATATTATCCAAATTATAAGACAAAGAGATACTTAAAAACATCTTTAATGACCAGTCACAGTTGTTTCTGTACCAACTCGAATGACATGTAAGTTTACACAAAAATTCTAAGGAAAAGTTCGCCAAATATTTGCAGTTTTAGACATTAAGGAAGCATTTCATCAGACTTGCATTAAAGGTGTGCTCTTACATCGTGTGATCATTTTTACTCTTATTATTATTATTATTATTATTATTGCCTTTGTACAGCTTCTAATGCTGGAGGTGTACTGCGGTGTCAGCTGTTCACTACCAGTGAACTAAGGTAACACCCCTTTATTTTTCGAGCACCTTCCAGAGTATTGGAGCGGTTCCAAGCAGTGCTGTTTTCTACAAGTGTTCCACCCTTATTGCAGCCCCTATTTCTCCCATGTACTTCTCAAGATTTTTACTCACTGTTCCCAGGGCTCTGACAATTATTAGTACTACCACCACTTTTTTCATCTATCTATCTATCTATGTCTGTCTATTTATCTATCTATCTATCTCATTATATATTTATCTATCTATCTAATCTATCTATATATCTATCTTTCTCTCTATCTCTCTGTGTATCCATCTATCTA
>NC_069009.1:5849120-5850067 GCF_001194135.2 Octopus bimaculoides
GATATGGATAGTATTATTGGACGCTCAGGAAAGGAAAGAGAGAGTGTATGACGTTTCTGGCGTAGCCCTTCGTCGGAAAGATGGAAAGTTCGGAGAATGGAAGAACGGAGAAAGAGGAAAATGGTACCGATGCCCATGAGGTTACATTATATATATATATATATAAGTTTGCTCCACCCAGGATGGGTAAAACTTTGATCAAACCTGCATAGGAATGTCTAACTTGGATGAATATGCACCGCAAATGAACCAGCTAAATACACATAAATGCGACATCAAAGGACAATAAGCTACTTATCCAGAAGAGACACGTGTCAGATTGAAATTTAATGACAATATTATTGTTATGAATAAGCTTTGAAGATGTATAATTCTCCATTGTTCTTTATGATATCTTGATTGTACACTCTGTATGTGCTATCAAAATCCAATTCGATGTGGTTAGCCAGATCTGGATTGTATCAGAGTGCTAATAAGGCACCTACTTGGATTCCAAATCCCTAGGCATGGTTGTGTAGTAAGAAGTCTTGTGAGTGGATTTGGTAAACGGAAACTGAAAGAAGCCCATGGTATGTATGTATATATATATATATTTATGTATGTATGTGTGTCTTTGTGTCTTCCTCCACCATCGCTTGACAACTGATGTTGGTGTGCTTACGTTCCCATAACTTAGTGGTTTGGCAAAAGAGACTGATAGAATAGGTACTCGGCCCACAAGGAATAAGTCCCGGACTTGATTTTTTTGACTGAAGCCCTTCAAGGCGGTGCTCCAGCATGGCTGCAATGAAATGACTGAAACTGGTAAAAGAATAAAGAATACACACACACACACATACATACATACACACACATACATACACACATACATACACACACGCACACATAAACACACACCCATGCACACATACATACACATATACATACACACACACATAAACACACAC
>NC_069009.1:5850154-5850875 GCF_001194135.2 Octopus bimaculoides
CTTGTCATGAACTTTATTAGCTTACAGCTGTTTCGTATTCCCTCATCTAATTTCATATTACTACTCTCTACTCAACTGACACTTTTTATATGAAGCATATACTTATTGAGTTTTAACACCAGTTTAGTAGTATTGCTATGCAAAATAATAATAAAAATATTAATAATTGTTGTAGTAGTAGTAGTAGTAGTAGTAGTAGTAGTAGTAGTAGTTATAATGATGTAAATGTTATAATGGTGAAAATGTTTGAAAAGGACTCCTTGTGGTGAATTATAAAAAAAAATTGAAAGGAAAATTCATTGAAATATGTATGTTGAAAGAAATATCTTTATGAAATAACATTTGCATAGTTGATTGGTTTGGCAATTAACCGAATAGCACTCTTGCGTCTGATTGGTTAACAAGCTTCACCAGTTAAACACTGACAGTACTCAGTATCCATCAACAAATGCACAAAACAAGCCACATGATATTCTTCTCAACTCTAGGCACAAGGCCTGAAATCTTTTGTGGGGAGGGGGCCAATCGATAAGATCGACCCCAGTATGCAACTGGTATTTAGTTTATCGGCCCTGAAAGGATGAAAGGCAAAGTCGACCTTGGCGGAATTTGAACTCAGAATGTAAAGGCAGGCGAAATACCGCTAAGCGAAATACCCGGCATGCTAACGTTTCTGCCAGCTCACCACCTTCTAGAATACTACAGAAAGATATTCTTTCTA
>NC_069009.1:5851722-5856715 GCF_001194135.2 Octopus bimaculoides
ACTTCATTTCACTCCAGAAACAAACTCTCTTAAATGCCTGGATGTGAAGGTTCATGGCTTAGTGGTTAGGGTGTTGGACTCATGATTGTAAGATTGTGGTTTCAATTCCTGGATCAGGCAATACATTGTGTTCTTGAGCAAAACACTTCATTTCACTCCAGAAACAAACTCTCTTAAATGCCTGGATGTGAAGGTGCATGGCTTAGTGGTTAGGGTGTTGGACTCATGATTGTAAGGTTGTGGTTTCAATTCCTGGACCAGGCAGTACTTTGTGTTCTTGAGCAAAACACTTCATTTCATATTGCCCCAGTCTACTCAGCTGGTAAAAATGCATAATTACTGTGAATGGTCCAGCTTTCCAATTTCTTTGGTGTATGTATTCCTTCCTAGGCAGGACAGTGATCCATCACGGGGCGCCTCTCTTTTGCCAATTGAATGGACTGGAGTAACATGAAATGAAGTGTTTTGCTCAAGGACACAACACATTGCCCAGTCCAGAAATCAAAACCATAAACTTACAATCATGAGTGCAACATCGTAACCACTAAGCAATGTGCCTGCACAGTGGAGGAATATATACACCATAGACACTGGGAAATCAGCTTTATGCGTTTATATTATTTTGGAAGGAGCTTTATCCTTTAATCTATGATATTAACTGGTACTATGTCTTTTCATCCAATGTCACTTCCTCAAATGTCTTTACGTCTCTCTTTTACTCCCTTTTACTTGTTTCAGTCATTTGACTGCGGCCATGCTGGAGCACCGCCTTTAGTTGAGCAAATCAACCCCAGGACTTATTCTTTGTAAGCCTAGTACTTATTCCATCGGTCTCTTTTGCCGAAGTTACGGAGATGTAAAGACACCAGCATCAGTTGTCAAGCGATGTTGGGGGACAAACACAGACACACAAACATATACACACATATACATACATATATATATATATATATATATATATGATGGGCTTCTTTCAGTCTCCGTCTACCAAATCCACTCACAAGGCATTGGTCGGCCTGAGGCTATAGTAGAAGACACTTGCCCAAGGTGCTACGCAGTGGGACTGAACCCGGAACCATGTGGTTGGTAAGTAAGCTACTTTCCACACAGCCACTCCTGCGCCTATGATGATTTTTTTTTTTGTCCATCGACAAATCCTGTCAATAAAATACTCAATGATTATTTGATTTTAATGTTCTGAACATTAAAACCTTCTTTTCGAAAGAGTTTAATTAATTAAAATTGGATAAAAAGTCGGCAGAAAAAAAAAAAGTTATCGGACAAAAAGATGTGAACGAAGTGATGCTGGACAAACGACATCGGGTGACAAGTCAGGTCATATGATATTAACCACTTTATAAATCCATTATATGTAACAACACTATGTTGCTCATTTATTGCAGTTTAAATATAAAAATTAATGAATTTCAATAGAGATCTAGTCCAGACCCTGTTACTAACATTTCCACAGAGTGCTTAATAATTTGTTCAATAACATATTATGTTACATAATTATATAGCTGAACCATTTCCTCAGACAGGTTTTTACAACTGACAGCTGTCAAACATGTATAAATGACAAGCATCTATATATTTTGAAATATATGAAAGCTATCAAGAAAATGCTTGTTTTTTAGATTTATAAAAACAAAATTCATGTGAGTGATAAGAGTAAAAATGACTGTTTCAAGCTTGTTTTGTTGTTTCATTTCTTTTTTGGGTTTCATGTGAATACTCTGAACATCTTTTCTCTCTTTTACTTAATACTGCATTCTTGATACAAACCTCATGACATTCTCTCATAAAACTGTTGTTTTTTTTATGCCTTTTGTAAAAAAAAAAAAGACAATACTTTCGCATACACTTTGAAACCAATGCTTTTTCTTAAAACCAAGTCTTATACATTAAAACCAGGGCTGATGCATTCGCAGAAGATGCTTAGCTCCATGGAAACCCAGTGCTGGTAATTCTGTTCGTTTTTTTTTTCAGCCCATTATTTTCTTGAGAGAAAATCCTTAATTTTTTTGCTCAACCAGAGGTCACTCTGCATTTTCAGTATGTAACTGCTGTTTCTGTAAGATTGTGCCTTCTCAACCATTGATAAGAGCTAGTTTTGAATTCATGGGGACACGTCTCACATAAGAACCATATAAATTTTGACAAAGAGGTAGCGCTTTTTTTTCAATCAGAGCTGACAATAAATAAATGATTGTCTTCACAGTATTATGCTTTGAGTGTGAATTCAGTTAGCCCAACATATATATATATATATGTATATATATATATATATATAAATTCAATAATAGGACAAATTCTTTTACAAGAGTCCCTCATGGCGTGAGGCGTTATTGTATAGTAATGCCCTTATATAAATATATATATATATATATATAATTATGTGTATTTCTTCTATCTTAATGAATAAAAATTCTTCTGATAGAATAAATGGGTTAATAGAAACCTTATCCATCTATTGTTTTCATAATCGGTCATAATGTCTTACGTTTAAGATGATTCCCATGCTTTCCCTGATGAGAAGGTTACAATTTTAATATCAAAGATCCCTATGGATCACACAGGTTGTAATCCTTTGAAACATATGTAGGAATAAAGTATGCAATTATAACATGCGTTTTCTCCAATCCTTAAATTCTTATATATATATATATATATATATATACATACATATTACAGCTTTAAGATATCAATGATGTGATTGTGTATTTTTAGAATGATATTGTAGGATAAGTGTGAGAAACCAAATATGGTCAGTTTGAATATAAAACATGAAGAATATCTGGGCTGGATTTGGCCAGTTTAATCCTTTAATATCCAGATTATTCTGTCAAATGTAATGCTTATTTATTCACATTGATATGAATTAATCCTGCTTTATCTAATAGTTTTGAGATTTTGATGATGTGCTTGTTTAATTTTAGAATGACAGTGTAGAGTAGGTATGAAATGCCAGATCTGACCAATTTAAACATGAATCAGGTAGAATATTTGTGCCAGATCTGGCCAGTGTAAATGGTAAAATGTTAAACACCCTCAATCCACAAGACCCGGTTTCCTATTTCACCTGTTAAATCAACTCTGAGACATTGCTGTCCTTCTGGTTTTGTTTGTGAGAATTCTGAAACCTTTTGCCCCTTCTATCTAGGCCCTTTTGTTAACTCAAGACAACCAAATAACATCTGCAATATGTTTTCTCCATCTTTATCACCAATTTATCATTTAATTTATTCTTATTTATTTTATTGATTTCTCCTTCAATCAATGTAGCTCAGTGTTGCACAAAAAACCCTTCTCCATGGGCCATAAATTTTCCCCTAATCTCCCAATTTTATTAATCGTTATTTATACTCACTTCGTTTTCCTTTACCTCTCCTTTTCCTTTACTCCATGTACACTTTATTGATTAACTTATATAAGTGCAGGAGTGGCTGTGTGTTAAGAAGTTTGCTTCTCAACCACATGGTTCCAGGTTCAGTCCCACTGCATGGCACCTTGGGCAGGTGTCTTCTATAGCCTCAGGCCAACCAAAGCCTTGTAGACGGAAACTGGAAGAAGCCCATCATATATATATATTCTTTTATTCTTTTACTTCTTTCAGTCATTTGACTGTGACCATGCTGGAGCATCACCTTATATATATATGTTTGTGTGTCTGTGTTTGTCCCCCCAACATCGTTTGACAACCGATGTTGGTGTGTCTAAGTTCCCATAACTTAGCGGTTCGGCAAAAGGGACCGATAGAATAAGTACTAGGCTTACAAAGAATAAGTCCTCGGGTCGATTTGTTCGACTAAAAGGCGGTGCTCCAGCATGGCCGTAGTCAAATGACTGAAACAAGTAAAAGATTAGAAGAATTGCAACGTCTTGGACAAAAGTAAAACAAACAAACAAGCAATAACATGGCTGGGTGCTTAAGAAACTCCCTTTGCAATCTCATAGTTTTGAGTTCTGTTCCACCGCGTGGCACATTGAGCAAATGTCCTCTACTATAAAAACAAGCCAATCAATTTGGTACACGGAGACTGTGTACCAGACCAAATTATTCTACCTGTTTTATGTTCGCGCTGGCCAGATCCAGCCTCTCACACCTCACTTGCTTCTCGTTTAAACTTTTTTCTGCTTTCATGTACATTGTTTATACAAGTTTAATCTCATGTTTTATAGGAATCTAACTAGAATAGTAGAGTGTGATTCAAGGAAGATTTCGCTGCTATTTCTAACAGATCTAGCTACCATCTGAAGGTCTCCCACATAGGCTCATATATACATATATACATACATAGGATATTACGGTATTATTTGAAGGATGTCTGACTGCTATTTCTGCCAGTTTTAATTACCATGTAGAGGTCTCTCTCATTGGCTCATACATACATATATATATATGTATATATGATAAGACAGTAGGGTGTGATTTGAGGGCGATTTGGCTGCTATTTCTACCAGGTCAAGCTACCATGTAGAAGTCTCCCTCATTGGCTCATACATACATACATATAGACATACATAAGACAGTAGAGAGTGATTTGAGGGAGATCTGGCTGCTATTTCTAACAGGTTTATCTACCGTGTAGAGGTCTCCCTCATTGGCTCATACATACATATATACATAGATAAGACAGTAGGGAGTGATTTGAGGGAGATTTGGCTGCTATCTTTACCAGGTCCAGCTACCATTTAGAGGTCTCCCTCATTGGCTCATACATACATATATACATAGACAAGATAGTAGGGTGTGATTTGAGAGAGATTTGGCTGCTATTTTGACCAGGTCCAGCTACCATGAAGAGGTCTCCCTCATTGGCTCATACATACATATATACGACAGTGGGGTGTGATTTGAGGGAGATTTGGCTGCTATTTCTACCAGGTCTAGCTACCATGAAGAGGTCCCCCTCATTGGCTCATACATACATATATACGACAGTAGGGTGTGATTTGAGGGAGATTTGGCTGCTATTTCTACCAGGTCTAT
>NC_069009.1:5857581-5858309 GCF_001194135.2 Octopus bimaculoides
GACCAGGTCCAGCTACCATGAAGAGGTCTCCCTCATTGGCTCATACATACATATATACGACAGTGGGGTGTGATTTGAGGGAGATTTGGCTGCTATTTCTACCAGGTCTAGCTACCATGAAGAGGTCCCCCTCATTGGCTCATACATACATATATACGACAGTAGGGTGTGATTTGAGGGAGATTTGGCTGCTATTTCTACCAGGTCTATCTGCCATTTAGAGGTCTCCCAGATTGGCTCATACATACATATATACATACATAAGGCAATAAGATCTGATCTGAGGGAGATTTGGCTGCTCTTTCTGTTGGGTCTAGCCACTATACAGAGGTTTCCCTATTATTTAACACCACTGTTAGATTGTTAATAGCTGCATCAGCATCGACATGAGCAGCAATCAATGTTGGTTCAGACAATGAGGGGTGAAGAGCATGCATAGGTTTGTGGAGGAGGGGTGGGCATGGCGCGTGGTCGGGAGCGGGGGCTGCGCAGCAAATAACATTTGAAAGGTTTCCGCTTGGAGTTTTGTCTTTCCACGGTGTGGAAACCCATTTCACACTCTCGTATGTACATATATCAGTACACATCATACACACACACACACACACACACACACACACACACACACACACACACACACACACACACACACACACAATTATATATACGTACATATACTTATGTATATATAAACACAATTATGTATGGATGTATCTATGTATCTATAT
>NC_069009.1:5858984-5859527 GCF_001194135.2 Octopus bimaculoides
AATTGATACATAGATACATACATATATACAAATATTTGCATACATATGCATACACACACACACGCACACACAAACATATATACTAACAAAAACGCACACAAACTATCTCTCTCTCTATTTGTCTATGCCATCTCTGCACCTCCTCTCTCTCTCTCCCTCTCTCTCTCTCTCACTTGTCACTCATGTTGCAACATTCAGAAATGTGCATGCAGTTTTGTGCATTTCGTTGCAACTGCTGCTGCTGTTGTTGTTGTTGTGTATTGGTCTGGGGAGGTGGTGGTGGTGGTGGAGAAGAGAATGTTTGTATGGCTGTTCTTTTTCCTCTACCACTGCCTGTGCCATCACCACCACAAACATCAATGCCATTACCACCACTACTGCCTTCACCACCACCACCACCACAACCATCCACCACTACCACCACATCCACCATCACCACCCCTCTCATCACCACCACCACAACACCACCACCATCAACACAACACTACTACCACCACCACCACCACATCCACCATCACCACCACTGTCATCACCACCACCACC
>NC_069009.1:5859690-5861938 GCF_001194135.2 Octopus bimaculoides
ACACAACACTACTACCACCACCACCACCACATCCACCATCACCACCACTGTCATCACCACCACCACCACCATCATCATCACAACACCATCACCACAACACTACTACCACCACCACCACAACAACAACACTCAAACCACCACCACCATCATCACCAATACTACCACAACACTACCACCAACACCACCACCACCACCACAACCATCATCACCACTACCACCACCATCGTCACCACTACCACCACAACAATCACACCTCACTATCAGTACACACCACTATTAATACTACTATGGCTACCACACTGACTATATATATATATATATATATATATACTCTTTACTCTTTCACTTGTTTCAGTCTTTTTGACTGTGGCCATGCTGGAGCACCGCCTTTAGTCAAGCAAATCGACCCCAGGACTTATTCTTTGGAAGCCTAGTACTTATTCTATCAATCTCTTTTGCTGAACCGCTAAGTTACGAGGACGTAAGCACACCAGCATCGGTTGTCAAACGATGTTGGGGGGACAAACACAGACACACAAACGTTCATACACACATACATACATATATATATATATACATACATATATATGACGGGCTTCTTTCAGTTTCCGTCTACCAAATCCACTCACAAGGCTTTGGTCGGCCCGAGGCTATAGTAGAAGACACTTGCCTAAGGTGCCATGCAGTGGGACTGAACCCGGAACCATGTGGTTGGTAAGCAAGCTACTTACCACTCATACATAAATTACATGTATAAACATTTGCTGTAAATAAAATAAGAGGCGGTATGAGGTGTTCGATTAAATAAGTTAAAAAAAAACATAAATGCACAAACAAACGGAAAACAGACATAAAAGGATGCGAAATCCTCATCAGTTATTGGCCAGAGGATCAATGCAATTTTTCGCCTTCAAATGAGAATATTGATCCCCTCTGGAAGCTGCCAGGAAATGGCATGCCAGTGAACAAGGGGACAAACATGACAGAAAGTGAACAAACAAACAAGAAATAAACAAATATGCTGTACAGAAAGTGAACATACAAACATGAAATAGATGTAATATTTCGTTTTTGTATCAGGTTTGTAAGATTCTTTGTGTGTGTATATATATATATATATATAGATATATATATAGTACCGCCTGACTGGCTCCCGTAGGATTTTCGAGTGAGATCGTTGCCAGTGCCCCTGGACTGGCTTGTGCGGGTGGCACATAAAAGACACCATTTCGAGCGTGGCCGTTTTCGTGCGGGTGACACGTAAAAGCACCCACTACACTCTCTGAGTGGTTGGCGTTAGGAAGGGCATCCAGCTGTAGAAACTCTGCCAAATTAGATTGGAGCCTGGTGTTGCCATCCGGTTTCACCAGTCCTCAGTCAAATCGTCCAACCCATGCTAGCATGGAAAGCGGACGTTAAACGATGATGATGATGATGATGATGATATATAAAATATATAGTTTTAGGGAAAATAACCAAGTTTCAAGAACTCATCGATGAAAATCCACTATCACATATAGAAAAATTAATAATTAAAGGCACAATAAATGAGTATAATATAAAGTAAAGTAAATATCATAACAAAATATATATATATATATATATGCATACATTGTGGGTTTCTTTTATTTTCCGTGTGCCAAATCCACTCAGAAGACTTTTGTTGGCCTGAGGTTATTGTAGGAGACGCTAGCCCAAAGTGCCATGCATTGGGACTGAACCTGCAACCATGTCGTTGGGAAGCAAACTTCTTATGACAGAGATACACTTGCACCTAATATATCTAAAGATACACCTGTATCTATCTGTATATCTATCTATATACACATACAATCACATACACGTACACACATATATATACATATACATTTATATATATGTACATATATACATATATATATGAAGATATATATATATATATATATATATATATATATAGTTGAAATTTACAGAAAAGCAAAAGATGAAGACAGGTGTATAAACAACAAGCAGGTGTATTAGTTTGACACTCGGGGAAGGTGAGAAAATATATATATAGGCGTAGGAGTGGCTGTGTGGTAAGTAGCTTGCTTACCAACCACATGGTCCCGGGTTCAGTCCCACTGCGTGGCATCTTGGGCAAGTGTCTTCGACTATAGCCTCGGGCCGACCAAAGCCTTGTGAGTGGATTTGGTAGACGGAAACTGAAAGAAGCCTGTCGTATATATGTATATATATATGTATGTGTGTATGTGTTTGTATGTCTGTG
>NC_069009.1:5865725-5866236 GCF_001194135.2 Octopus bimaculoides
TATATATATATATATATATATATATATATATATATATATATGTTTGTGTTTGTCTTTAGATGTTAGTGTATAGAAAGCTTGTATGTTTGTCTTGTGTTGTGGTCTTTATTATTCAACACTTCTGGCATTAGGAAGGGCACCCAGCCTTTGATACCATGCCAAAACAGACATGGAACCCAGACAGCTTTTCAGCTGGCCAAATCCTGTCAAACTGTCCAACCCATGCCAGCATGGAAAACGGATATTAAACTATGATGATGATGATGTTGATGATGATGATCTCTGGTCTCTACATTTGTGTGTGTAATGTGTGTGCAGATGTGATAGTGTGCTAGAGTTTCACAGGTGTGTGTGTGTGTAATGTGAGTGTGAAATGTATGTGTAGACGTGTTAATGTGTTAGCATTTAATGTGTATCAACATGTGTGTGTGTGTGTGTGTAATGTGAGTGTGAAATGTATGTGTAGACGTGTTAATGTGTTAGCATTTAATGTGTATCAACATGTGTGTGT
>NC_069009.1:5866829-5867579 GCF_001194135.2 Octopus bimaculoides
ATGTATGATCGTGTCAGTGTGTATGTTGCTACATCAGTGCATAATATGTATGTTGTTCTTGTGACAGTGCACATAAGGTCTGCATGTAGAGTGCATATGCATATACAGTATGGTTGAATGATTAAGAACGTCACTTCACAACCACAAGGTCCCAGATTCGACCCCACTGTGTGTCATGTTGAGCAAATGACATTTTCTATAGCCTTGGGTCAATGGAAACTGTAGAGAAGCTTAGCGTAATGGATGGATTGTAATTGTAATACAATAATGGCAGACATGTCATACATAGTGTTGTACTGAATCTGCCTGAGAATTATTTTGTTATAGTTCGTGGGATACTCAGCCACTTACATGTTAATTCAGGGGCAGGTAATTCAGTTGAGATCTAACAACTGAATCCTTGTTGTCAAATGAGCCCCCCCCCTCTCCCAAACCATTGCCATTGTGTGTGTCGCATCACCATCATTATCATTATTTATGTCTACTTTCCTCACTCATATGAGATGCCGCCACCACCTCCACCACCACTGTCTACCATTAAAATCCCTGCTGCCATCTCAGACACCACCACTATCTCTTCCATCCCTGCCTTCACCACTAACACTAACACGACCATTCAACACTACCACCAACATTCACCACCATTACCATCATTACTACCATTTCCACCACCACCACCACCATTACTACCTCCACCACCACCGTCATCACGATTTACTATCACTGCAGCCACCACTACCACCACTACCA
>NC_069009.1:5870184-5874590 GCF_001194135.2 Octopus bimaculoides
CAGATGTGCCCTGCACATAATAATCAAGGGCGTTGCAGTCTGGAGAGTCAAGGGGCCAGATTGTTAGGATTGATGTGGTCACAGAAATTGTCTGACAACCATGACTGGGTTCTACTATTTGTGTGGAATGGCGCAAAGTCTTGTTGCCAGACACAGGGTCTTCCAGCAGTCACTTTCTTGACCCAGGGCAGCATTTGCTCCTCCAGGTACTTGATGTAGGCCTCCATGTTGAGTCTGAGGCCGTGTAGGAAGATGAATGGAAGCATAATGTTACCATCATTAGTGATCACTCCAAACACCATGATGTTGACTGGATGTTTGATTTTTATCACTCTCAGTACATGTCCTCCGATGGACACCCAAATGCTCTGAAATGTTTGTACTGGAGTTTCCAGCACGAATGCCAAGCATTACACCATGTCATATCCAAATTTCTGGCAGAGTGAATTGCATCATGGTGCTGTTTTTCTCACGGATAGTACCCAACTGACCCTACTACACTGTGTAGTTGACAAAATCAAAAATAAACAATGCGCATACACAAAATAGAAACTATAAATTGGCAACAACTTACCCATTGCACCCTGTATATGTATGTATATATAAATATATTTAGATGTATATATATAGATATATGAATGTTATTATGTATGCATATGCATATATATGAATATATGTGTGTGTGTGTGTGTGTATATATATGTATATATATAAATATGCATATATATAATGGTAGCTAGATATATGTGCGTGTGTGTGTGTGTAGGCCACAGGGGTTGGGAATAGCTAAATTTTGTAATTTCTTCAATTACAGCCTTAATGTCTCAATCTAGCATCAAAGACTTTCGATAAACATTGTTCTGGAAGAGAAATCAATGTTGTGACAATACGACAAAACATAGCACTCCCAGTCAACTTTGAAGAATTCTTCCCTAAAATACAATTTCATAAGATTTTCTAAAAAAAAAAAAATTCTTTTCCCATCCATCTTTCACTTGCTTTTTGGTCATTGGACTGAGACCATGCTGGGGCACTAACTTGAATGGTTTTAGTTGATGACATCAACCCTAGGATTAATTGTGTTTTGTTTCTGAGTCTTGTACCACTTCTGATGGCATGGCTGTGTGGTAAGAATTTTGATTCCCAACCTCATGGTTCTGGGTTCAGTCCCACTGTATGACGCCTTGGACAAGTGTCTTCTACTATAGACCTTGTGAGTGGATTTGGTAGACAGAAACTGAAAGAAGCCCATTGCATATATATATATATATATATATATATATATATATATATATTTCTTTCTCTTACTTGTTTCAGTCATTTGACTGTGAACATGCTGAAGCACCACCTTATAAAGTTTTAGTCAAACAAATCAACCCCAGGGCTTATTCTTTGTAAGCCTGTATTTATTCTGTATTTTGCTGAACCACTAAGTTATGGGGACATAAACACACCAACATTGGTAGTCAAGCCATAAGAGGTGGGGCATGAACACACACACACACATACACACACATATATACACACGACAGGTTTCTTTCTGTTTCTCTCTACCAAATCTCTCACAAGGCTTTGGTCGACCTGAGGTTAGAGTAGGAGACACCTGCCCAAAGTGTCGCACTGTAGGACTGAACCTGGAACGATGTGGTTGGGAAGCAAGCTTATTACTACACTGACACTCCTGTGCTTATATGCATATATATATATTGATAGAAAAGACAACATGCATATAAGCACAGGTGTGTATACATAGTCACAGGTATGGCTGTGCGGTAAGAAGCTTGCTTCCCAACCACATAGTTCCAGGTTGAGTCCCATTGCATGGTAGCCTGGGAGAAGTGTCTTCTACTATAGCCTTAAGCCAAGCAAAGCCATGTGAGTGGATTTGGTAGACAGAAACTGAAAGAATCCCATTGTGTGTATATATATATATATATATGTGTGTGTATATATATTTATGTATATGTGTCTTTGTGTCTGTGTTTATAACCCCACAATCATTTGACAACAGGACTACATTATCTAATGTATAGTAGAGTAGTTAGTGTTAGTAGCTGTTCATTAACCCCAGGTCAGTCTTAGTCCAGCAAACTTCTGATCAAGGATGTCCCAACTATGACCACTCCATCTATAATTCAGACATTTTGAAAAATAAAAAAATATCTGGTTTATAATTTGTTATACAAGGTGTCCACAAAGTCTGGGTACATGGGGATTAACACATACTTTAAGAAATTATTATTTCTTATATTTAATTGTTTATGTTACGATTTTATTTACTCCATGTACCCACATGGGGATTAACACATACTTTAAGAAATTATTATTTCTTATATTTAATTGTTTAAGTTATGATTTTATTTACTCCATGTACCCACATGGGGATTAACACATACTTTAAGAAATTATTATTTCTTATATTTAATTGCTTATGCTATGATTTTATTTACCCCATGTACCCAGACCTCGTGGACACCCTGCCTCACAGAGGCAAAGTGGCTGAGTTCCTTTTGAGTGTTGGGTCTTAAGGAAGCAATGACCAAGGCCTTTGGCATTATGTCGTGCTTGAGAAGAAAACCCACCAAGCTGAGCAAAATCTTAGTCATGTCAGATACTGGTGTCATCCAAATTGGCATGTAAGCGCACTCCAGTGTCACACAAATGGCACCTGTGCCGGTGGCACATAAAAGCACTCATTGCTTTCTTTGAGTGGTTGGCGTTAGGAAGGACATCCAGCCATAGAAAACCATGCCAAACCAGACTGGAGTTTGGTACAGCCTAACAGCATGACAGCCCAGTCAAATTGTCCAACCCATGCCAGCATGGACAACGGACGTTAAATGATGATGATGATATATATAAAGGAGCACCAACATCTTTTAAGTGCTCTGAGCCAATGTGGGCCCTCTTCTGGCCCTATTCCAACCCTGCGTTATCTAATTTATTGTTATAGTAGTTAGAATTAGCAGCTATAATTGTTTTAGTTGTTTAGCCCCTGGTCAGTCCTGATCCACCAGACCTATGATCAAAGATGTTCCACTTGTGACCATCCCATCTTTGATTCAGACATAGTGTATCTAGGATTACATCATATAATGTAGTAGTTAGTATTAGTGGCTATAGTTTGTTGTTGTAGTTTAACCCCAGGTCAGACCTAATGCAGCTGATCTATAACCGAAATGTTCTAGACATGATCATTCTGTATTATTTTAGACATAGTGTATCAAGGACTACATTATGTAATGTATGGTAGATAGTACTAACGTCTACTGTCTATAGTTGCTGTTTAACCCTGGGTCAGACCTGATCCATCCGAACTATGATCATAATATGTTCTAGTTGTAACCATCCCGTCTTATATTCAGACATAGTCTATCTAGGACTAATTAGCTAATGTACAGTATAGCAGTTAGTGTTAGTAGCTATAGTGGTTTTTGTTGTAGTTTAGCCCTAGGTCAGACCTAATCCAATAGACGAATATGATCAAAGATGTTCTACCCATGACCATTCTGTATTTTTTTGGTCATGGTGTATCTAGGACTACATCATTTAGTGTGACCCTCTTTTTCAAAGATAGTTTCATATATTTCAGGAAAATTTGTTTCCTATTTCTATCAGATTCTATAACCAGGTCTCAACACCACTGCTGTTGTTGTTGTTGGTGGTATTGACAAATAACTATCAGAAGTTATTGAACATCTGAAATCAATATGTATTGATGGAATATACCATTCAGTAATTATGATTTTGTTTTTGTTCTCACCTCTAACCCATTGATCTCCATGGAGGAAAACCAACCAAACTTTGACCCTGGCAAGATTTGAACTCAGAATGCCAAGAGTCAAAATTAACTAAACATTGATTCTTGACTGAGATTTGATGCCACATAGTTTAGTGGTGGTGGTGGTGGTTGTGGTGGTGGTGGGGTCCAGTTGGTGGAAAGGACCTTACATTTGAATGGTAGTTTGTGTTATTGGCCCCACAATGGCAAAAAGCAGAGCTGGCCTTGCTGGGATTTGAACATAGAGTGTAAAGGGTCATATTAAACATTGATTCTTAGTCACAGCTGTGGCTGTGTTGAGAAGCTTGCTTCCCAACCACATGGTTCCGGGTTCAGTCCCACTGTGTGACACCTTGGGCAATCATCTTGTATTATAGCCCCAGGTCAACCAAAACCTTGTGACTGGATTTGGTAGATGGAAACTGAAAGAAACCCATTGTGATAGGAATCTTGCTTCCCAACCACATTGTTCTGGGTTCAGTCCCACTGCATGACACTTTGGGCAAGTGTCTTCTACTCTTGCCTCGGGCCAACCAAAGCCTTGTGAATAGATTCAGTAGAAAGAAACTGAAAGAAGCCCATCGTGTATATATATATATATATATATATATATATATATATATAT
>NC_069009.1:5875409-5876153 GCF_001194135.2 Octopus bimaculoides
TGTATATATACGTCTGTATGTATATATTTTATATATATATATATATATATATATATATATATATATTTATGTATATATGTGTTTGATGTGTGTGTGTGTGTGTGTGTGTGTGTGTGTACATATATTTATATGTAGATAGATTGATAGATAAACAGATAAACAGATGTACCATCTTACACAAACACACATATGTATGCAGATATACATACATATAGGAATATATATATACATATACATACATATAGAAACATATACATACACATGCATAGATGGATAGAAACCTATATACACTCACATATATGGAAACCTACATACACTCACATATATATTCCCACTCACACTGTCTATAATATCAATATATGACACACATACACAAACACACACCTCATAATATAACCTCATCTATAACATCTCTTGGACAATTAAGAGGAACATCAAAGTAAGAGCAACATTGAGGACATTTAGTAAATGTCCCTTTTTCGGGTGAATATTGGCTTCTTTCTTTTCCAGTTCTCAAAGATTCCTGCTTAGATTTGCTGTTTATTTAACCATTTATTATATATTCTTTATCAATTGTGTTTGTAGTTTTTGGTTTTAATTTCTAGGTTTTTTTTTTGTTTTTCCTTTTTTTTTTAAAGTTTTCTGATCATTGGAAATGTGTTTCTTTGTGTGTGTTTATACGTATGTTTTGTTATATATATATATGTGTGTGTGTGTGTGTGTATGTTTGTGTGTCTGTTGTCC
>NC_069009.1:5876740-5881820 GCF_001194135.2 Octopus bimaculoides
TATGTATATATATATATGTGTGTATATACATATATATACATATATTTATATATATATATATATAAAATTACATATAGATATATAAATGTATATACCCACACACACATCTATACTTATTACTATTCACTTAACATACTTTCTCTTTATATGTATATATGTGTGTGTGCATATACATATATATATATGTATATATATATATATATATATATACATACATACATATATATATGTGTATGTGTGTATATATATTCATATATGTATCTGTTAACTCTGTCCATCTATACACATACATGTATGTGATATATATACGTACGTGTATATCTATAGATATACATACAAGCACAAACTAAGAAAGTCTTTTAGTGTTTGTTCTTCCTTCAACCAAAATATGGAACAAAGTAAAACAAAAATATAACAAAAACAGAAACAAAATAACGAACAATTATATTTTGTCAGTTTCCATTATATATATATAATGATATTCGTTAATGTCATTAAGTAATTAATGTTCTACATAGACTAATTAACGCTGATATCTTTGGAATAATGAGTGATATCAAAGGAATGATGCAGTGGAATTATGGCTGTCGTAGTCTTCCATACATTTTTTGGTTTTGGATCTGATTTTTTTCTTTATTTCACTTAGAACAGAATTGACTGAAAAATGGTCTTTAGAAGGAGACCAAAGTCGAATGGTAAACTGTGTTTGGTGGAACCATGGTCATCATCATCATCATCATCATCTTCATCATCACCATCATCATCATCATCATTGTTGTCGTCATTGCTGTTGTCATTGTCTTTGTTTTCATCCTCATCGCTGTTATCATCATCATCATCATCGCTGTTGTCATCTTCACCATCGTCATCACCATCATCGTCATTGTGATGATGGTGATGGTCATTGTTGTTATTGTCATCGTTGTCATCATCATCAATGTTGTCATCATCACGATCGTGATCATAATTGCCATCATTGTCTTTGTCGTCATCATCATTACTGTCATCGTCATTGTAATCATGATAATCACCAGTGTCATCATTGTCATCATCTTCATCATCGGTGTTGTCATTGTCATCATCTCATTGTTGGTGATCATGTTCATTGTCATTATTGATCCAACGTCATCCTTAACCCAATGATGGGGCCATATCTCACACTCCCCGTACACAATTCAGGGTCACAGCACATAAGTTCACCACAACACAGAGATCCTTTTCCTCAACAGTCTTTACTCTATTTACCACCAGCAAACACACCCATCCTTTCGATGGTTTAAGTTGCTTTGGTGGTACGTTTTTCACCAAATATTTGAACTACCAAGAAAGTTTATGAGTAGTACGGCAATCTATGTTTCCGATTAACCTAGGAACAGAAAATCAGATTGAAGGCTGGTTATTGTGGAGGTTGTTGCACTTTAATGATCGTAGAACTTATAAGTTTGCAAGTGATGCAAAGTAGAGCTACTGAAGTGTTTTGGGCATAGATTACAGATAATGACTACAAAATATAGTTGTTTTACATGAAATTGAAATTTCTTGTCAGAATCAGCCACATAAATGGTGTAATGAAATTGAAGGAAGATGTTGAAACTTCTCCTCTGTAAGTTTATTTTTTTTCAGCAGCAAAGGGAGCTACCTTTTCTGAGAGATAAGCTAACAAAATCCCCTTTATTCTGTCTTCTCACGTAGCCTGCGCATAAACTGACAACAAATGCTGCATAAAGTTCAATTGGTATGGAGCTTTCTGAAAGATATTTACTCTTTTACTCGTTTCAGTCATTTGACTGCGGCCATGCTGGAGCACCACCTTTAGTCGAGCAAATTGACCCCAGGACTTATTCTTTGTAAGCCCAGTACTTATTCTATCGGTCTCTTTTGCCAAACCGCTAGGTTACGGGGATGTAAACACACCAGCATCGGTTGTCAAGAGATGTTGGGGGGACAAACACAGGCACACACACACACACACACATGTACGAAGGGCTTCTTCCAGTTTCCGTCTACCAAATCCACTCACAAGGCTTTAGTCAGCCCAAGGCTATAGTAGAAGACACTTTGCCCAAGGTGCCATGCAGTGGGACTGAACCCAGGACCACTTGGTTGGTAAGCAAGCTACTTACTACACAGCCACTCCTGCGCCTATAAATATATGAATATATATATCTACATTTCTAAAGATACACATGTCCAAATGCATACATACACACATATATATACACATATATATATATATATATACATACTCTATCCGTCTACCCATCACTGCGCCATACACTGCCAGTTAAACAAATTACCTGAACACCATGCATTTCCTGTCCTCTTCCCAACTTTTATATGCCCTTCCTAACCCCCCATGGATGATAGATGATGTGTTTTCCGTTTTTTGTTTTCCCTTTTGATCGAGTGGTGGTGAAGAAGGGCTGGTGTCCCATCACAAAATGAGCGATCTTGTGAGCGGATATTTTATTATTGTTATATGAGGGGTCTCCGTAGCCCCCTATCTTTGGAACTCTTAACAGGGCAAATTATGCCCCATCAAAATCACCACCACAACCACCGCCACCTCTATCACCATCATAGCCCCACCGTTATTATAGCCACTGCCACCAACACCACCACCACCACTGCCAACACCACCACCACCACTGCCAGCACCACCACTACCATCAACTCCAGCACCATTATCACCAGTGCTACCACTACACATCATTACCACCACTGCCACCACCACCATTACCATTATCACCACTACCACCACCACCATAATCACAACCAACACCACCATCACTACCAACATTATCACCACCCATCATTACTACCACCACCACCACCATCACTGCCATTATTACCACTACCACCACCACCACCACCATCAACCACAAAATTATGGAATTTGGAATTACAAGTACAAAAAGTAGATTTAACAAAATAACATCACCACCACCACCACCACCTCTAATCCATCACAATTCTAGGTTGTCTGTTCCATTTACCATTCCTCCTAATTCATTATCCCCTCACTGTCGCCTTCTCTGTCCCTCTGCATTTTTTTTTTTTACCTGTTTATTACCTGTGTAAAATTATTTCAGTCCTTGACTCCCTAATTAGTTTCTTTGCAGTAGCAGGATGTAGGATATAGAAAGAGGGGGTAATGAGAAAAGCCAGGAATGCTAAGCCTGGCAAGATGTCCACCTACGCCACCACCCCTTGCTAAATTTTTTCGTTAACTTACTCAGTAACAGAAGCTCACTATACATAGATATGGGGTGGGGGTTTGCGGGTTGCACTTTACTGTGCCTCCTTGTCTTTGATATATAGATGTGTGTGTGTATACACACGCACACATATACATATATAGGTGCAGGCGTGGCTATGTGGTAAGAAGCTTGCCTCCCAATCACATGGTTCCGGGTTCAGTTCCACTGCATGGCACCTTGGGCAGGTGTATTCTGCTATAGCTTCAGGTTGATCAAAGCCTTGTGAGTGGATTTGGTAGATGGAAACTGAAAGAAGCTCATTATATATATATATATGTATATATATATATATAGTATCTGTATTTGTCCCTCCACCATCGTTTGACAACCAATGTTGGTATGTTTACATCCCCGTAACTTTGCAGTTTGGCAAAAGAGCTAGTGTTAGGAACATAAATTGTGACCAAGGTTTGGTGGAAGATTTTAATTCAAAACTTATGAAAACAAGACATTTATATTCAGAGCCAGAACCAGTTTCAGCTGGTTTGGTAACGAAAGGGTTAATGTAGTTATCAGGGAGATTCGCCATGGCACTGAATCTGACAAGGTTGGCTCTTTTGAAATACAGGTATAACTCATTTTTGTGAGCTCAGTGGTCTTGAACAGTGTGAAGTAAAGTGTCTTGCCCAAGGACACTGGCATGCTATGCTGTTGGTAACAACTACAAGGGTTCCAGTTGATCCAATCAACGAAACAGCCTGCTCATGAAATTAATGAGCAAGTGGCTGAGTACTCCACAGACATGCATACCCTTAATGTAGTTCTCAGGGAGATTCAGAATGACATAGAGTATGACAAGGCTGGCCCTTTGAATTACAAGTACAACTCATTTTTGCCAGCTGAATGGACTTGGGCAATGTGAAATAAAGTGTTTTGCTCAAGGACATAAGGCATTGCCAGCAATTGAACTCACAACCTTACAATCAAGAGCTGAATACTCTAACCATTAAGCCATGTGCCTATACCCCGTAGAAACCAGATTAAGCTGTATGAGTCACGGGGCCCATGACTGATCCTATGTAATTTAGGAAAGAGGAGTAGTGCATATAGCTCTTTTTAGGGGCTGCAAAAGTGGTGGGAGGGAAGGAAAGAGGGAGGAAGATATCCTTCACCTGGAGACCTGGTCTGAGATCTTGCAACCGAGTGGATTCCACTAAAAGCATCCAAGGTGCCTGGTTGTGGTGCTAAATCTTGCAGTGGGTTAAGTCTATCCCTCAAATAGGTCATTGTGGGATTTGAACTCCGAATGCAATTAGATTGGTGCTTCTTTACTGAGCCCCCAAAAGTTAAAAAGCAAAGGTGGCTTCAGCAGGATTTGAATTCAGCATGCAAAGATGCAGAACAACTCCTACAAGGCCCTTAGTTTCACCAATCAGCAATCTCAGATTGGTACTTTTTACTGCTCCACCCCACCCAAAGATAAAGCACATTTTTGTCCTTCACATGTTTTAAACTCAGAGTGTAAAAATTCAGACCCTTACTACCAAGCATTTAGTCTGAAGCCTTAATGATGCTCTTGTTTTTTTTTTCTGGTTCTGCATAAAAGGCATCAGTGTTGGTACCATGTAAAAAGCACCCCCTACATTCTGTAAAGTGGTTGGCATTAGGAAGGGCATCCAGCTGTAGAAACCATATCAAGAAAGACCTCTCTAGGGCTGGTGCCATGTGAAAAGCACCCAGTAAACTCTGTAAAGTGGTTGGCGTTAGGAAGGGCATAAAGCTGTAGAAACCATATCAAGAAAGACCTCTCTAGGGCTGGTGCCATGTGAAAAGCACCCAGTAAACTCTGTAAAGTGGTTGGCATTAGGAAGGGCATAAAG
>NC_069009.1:5882060-5883067 GCF_001194135.2 Octopus bimaculoides
CTACATTCTGTAAAGTGGTTGGCATTAGGAAGGGCATCCAGCTGTAGAAACCATATCAAGAAAGACCTCTCTAGGGCTGGTGCCATGTGAAAAGCACCCAGTAAACTCTGTAAAGTGGTTGGCGTTAGGAAGGGCATAAAGCTGTAGAAACCATATCAAGAAAGACCTCTCTAGGGCTGGTGCCATGTGAAAAGCACCCAGTAAACTCTGTAAAGTGGTTGGCATTAGGAAGGGCATAAAGCTGTAGAAACCATATCAAGAAAGACCTCTCTAGGGCTGGTGCCATATAAAAAGCACCCAGTAAACTCTGTAAAGTGGTTGGCATTAGGAAGGGCATAACGCTTTAGAAACCATATCAAGAAAGACTTCTCTAGGGCTGGTGCCATGTGAAAAGCACCCAGTAAACTCTGTAAAGTGGTTGGCATTAGGAAGGGCATTCAGCTGTAGAAACCATGCCTAGACAGACGTCACTCAGGCTGGTGCCCACGACACTCTGTATAGTGGTTGGCATTAGAAAAGGTGTCCAGCTGTAGAAACCATACCAAAGATGATCAGACCGGTGCTTGTGCCACATAAAAAGCATCCAGTACACTCTGTAAAGTGGTTAGTATTGGAGAGGGCATTCAGCTGTGAAAAAACCATGCCAAAGCAGGCCTTGCCAGTGCTTGTGCCACCTAAAAAGCACCCTTTACACTCAGTAAAGTGGTTGGCATTAAGAAGGGCATCCAACTATAGAAATCACACTGAAACAAGCAACTGAAGTTTGGTCCAGCCCCTGGCCTTACTGGCTCCTGTCAAACTGTCCGACCCATGCCAGGATAGAAAGCAGACGTCAGATGATGATGATGATGATGATGATGATGAGTATAGACACCAAAGTGTGGGACCATTTTATTGATTGGTGCTTTCAGTTATGCTTTATCTATATACATACACATATATACATACATACATACATACATACATATATATATATATATATATATATATATATATATATATATATA
>NC_069009.1:5883943-5886063 GCF_001194135.2 Octopus bimaculoides
TATATCAGTAGATCATGGGTTTGATTCCCAGACTGGGTGGCACATTGAGTTCTTGAGCAAAACGCTTCATCTCACATTGCTTTGTAATCACTTTGACATCTGACTTGTGGTATACTTCTGCACTTGTACAGGCAACATTGATTTGATGGAGGGGGTCTTGTATGAAATTCGTGTCTGGCCATGAAGAACACTACCTTTCTTGGAAAGACATGAGGGTTGGCACGGGAAGGGCATCCAACCATGGTAAATTTGCCTCACATAAACTCCATCTGACCCATGAAAACATGGAAAAGATAACATTAAATTGATGATGATGATGACAAATTATGCTATTGCAATGTGAAATTATTCCGAAATTTCATTTGAAAATATGGAATTTTGTTTCCAAAACAAAAGACATCTTCTGAATACATGTGTATGAATTTTTGTTTGGTCTTTTATTCCTGTTTTCCTCACAGCATGTCTTTTTGGCAATCTACAGAACTACTGCTAACCTTTATGTTACCATAATTCTGTTGAAATGCACTGCGTTTGTTTCCATAAATTTTGAAAATGAAGGATTTAATCAAATAATTTTGTCATTTTAACCTGTTGTAAGGTGGCGCTCTGGCAGAAACATTAGCACTCTGGGCAAAATGCTTAGTGCTACTCCGGCAGTTGGGTATCAAATGCTGCAGAACTGCCACAATTAAACTTTTGTCTGATGATGCTGAAAAGAACTCAATACAGGGATAGGGGTATGGCCAATGGATCTCATGATGGATCCCATTGGTTATTTACAGAAACAGAAGGGAGAAGAGAACTGGTTCCTTCCCAGAAGAGAACTGACCTAGTGGGCTGAAACACAGACATGGGAACACAAGTTCATGTAACGGATGACCCAGGTTCAAATCCCACCAGAGACAGGACTTTAGAAAGAAGCAGGAGGACACCTAGGAGTCATGACCTGGGTGAGCTCCAGCTCCTGTAGGGTGTCAGGTACAAGGGCTGAAATACTTGTCGGGTAGGAGTTCTTCCTCTAAAGATCTCTCCTGCTCTGAGTTTCTGTTAATTTTAGTTATTTTTGTTTTTCTGTCCTTATGTTCTGAGTTCCAATTCTGCTGAGGTGGACTTTACCGTTTATCCTGTCAGAGTGGATACGATAAGTACCTGGAGGTCAATGTGATCAACTAACTCCCTTATTTACATTTGACGGATATTTGTCTTTATCTTGTTTGTTGTTAACACAACGTTTTGGCTGATATACCCTGCAGCCTTCATCAAATGTCTTGGGGAAATTTTGAACCTGAGTTCTCATCCTAAGGTATTTTTCGATGTTGTTATTGTTGTTATTATTATTATTATTATTATTATTATTATTATTATTATTATAAGGTCACTGCTTGGAATCGAACTTGGAATCTTGGGGTTAGTAGCCCGTACTCTTAACCACTAAACCATATACCCATGGGCATATGGTGTAGTGACCTGAATAATAATAATAATAATAACATCGACAAATACCTTGGGAATGAGAACCCAGGTTCAAAGTTTCCCCAAGACACCTGATGAAGGCTGGAAGGTATATCAGCTGAAATGTTGTGTTAACAACAAACAAGATGAGGACAAATATCTGTTAAATGTAAAAAATGTAAATAATTCCTCATCTCTTATATATAGAACTGTATTAACTCCCTCCCCCAAAATTTCAGGCATTGTTACTTGTAGTGTTTGGGACTGAAATTTAGACGAAATTTTGGTCGTAGATTTTAATTACGATCGGTTTAATAATTTCTTCTTAATTATATTGCCTTTGTTCTAGTTTATTTTGCAAATTATGAAGAATTTAGTAAAATGATTTGGTCATTCCTAAGCTGGTGTTTGGAACATAAATTAACATGAAATTTTGACTGGAGATGTTAATTTAGACCACTTTAACCCTTTTGTTACCATATTTCTGTTGGAATACACTGTCTTTGTCTCCATGAATTTTGAAATTAATGAAGAATTTAGTAAAATATTTAGCGATATAAAGAAAAGTATTTTGCTGTAATAAAAGGACATCTATGTTTAGGTGGGTATACATATTACTTCTCAGTATTTATACTACCTTATATATTTATATATATATATATATATAT
>NC_069009.1:5886123-5887306 GCF_001194135.2 Octopus bimaculoides
CTAAAAAATATTTTTCAAAATAACTTTGTCATCATTAATGCTTTGGGTCATAAATAAACACGCAATTTTGATGAAACTTATAACTTAGATTGTGGAGGTGCAGTGGCCCAGTGGTTAGGGCAGCAGACTCACGGTTTCAACTCCCAGACGTTGTGTGTGTTTATTGAGCGAAAACACCTAAAGCTCCACGAGACTCTGGCAGGGTGTGGTGGCGACCCCTGTTGTACTCTTTCTCTCACTCTTTCTTCCTGTTTCTTGAGTAAAGCTGCGATGGACTGGCGTTCTGTCCAGCTGGGGGGAACACATATGCCATAGAAACCGGGAAACCGGGCCCATGAGCCTGGCTAGGCTTGCAAAGGGCGCATAATAATAAAAAAAAAATATAACTTACATTACTTTAACCTTTTTGTTATCATATTTCTGTTGAAACACACTACCTAAGTTCCAACTAATTATGAAAATAATAAAGACAGCCATGTAGTCGTGGCCAATGTCACTCCATATAACTGGCCCGTTAAAAACACCCTTCAATCATTGGGTGATATGTTGTGCATGTGAAGACCTGTTGAACCGAGTGAAATCGTAGTCGTGGCTGATGCCAGTGCCGCCTGACTGGCACCCATGTTGGTGGCATGTAAAAAGCACCATTTGGGCATTGGGCCTCATGGAGGCAGTGACAGGTGACCGAAACCCTTGACGGTATACCGTGCTTGTGTTGACCTGTCAAGCCAAGTGAGACCATAGTTGCCTCTGATGCCTGACTCAGGTCAATGGCACCTGTGCCAGTGGCACATAAAAAGCCCCCACTACATTCTCGGAATGGTTGGCATTAGGAAAGGCATCCAACCATAGAAACCTTGCCAGATCAGATTGGAAGTTGGTGCAGCCGCCTCCCCTTCCCCGGCTTACCAGTTTTCAGTCAAACCGTCCAACCCATGCTAACATGGAAAGCAGATGTTAAATGATGATGATGATGAAGAAATTTAGTAAAAGAACTTTATCATTGTTTAAGCTGGTGTCTGGAACATAAATTAACCTGAAATTTTGATGAAATGTTTTAATTAAGATCTTTTAACCCTTAAATTAGTAATCTTTTTGAAATAAATACATTCTTTTTTTTTTTCAATAAATTTTGAAAGCAATGAAGAATTTTGTGAAATAACTTTGACATTATTAAGCTGAC
>NC_069009.1:5888557-5890327 GCF_001194135.2 Octopus bimaculoides
ACACACACACACACACACACACACACACACACACACACACACACACACACACACACACACACACACAGGCATACATATGTAATATATATACATTTAAATATATTGAATAATTATAGATATAGATATATCTATAAATATACAGCTACACAAATATATAGCCATATATATATATATTTGTGTGTGTTTGTGTGTATTATTTTTGTCACCATTTTATGTTTGGTTTAAATGCTGGTATGGGTTGGACGGTTTAACAGCATCGAACAAGTTAGAGACTTTACTAGGCTTCAATAATTACTTTGGCCTACCTTTTGTGGCTGGATGCTCTGTCTACGGGGTATATTTGGTGTTTTGTCATGGCTCTAGCACTAGAGAAGGGGGCCTTGTAACTTGCAAGGCTAAAGTTATGACAACGAGGGTTCCAGCTGATCTGGTCAAGGAAACAGCCTGCTCATGAAATTAACATGTGGCTGAGTATTCCCCAGGCATGTGTTCCTTTAATGTAGTTCTCAGGGAGATTCAGCATGACACAGAATGCGAGACAGCTGGCCCTTTGAAGTACAGGTACTACTCACTTTTGCTAGTTGAGTGGACTGCATCAACATGAAATAAAGTGTCTTGCTCAAGGACAGAATGTGCTACCAGGAATTGAACCTTATGACCATTAGCCGACCTTATGACCATATGACCATTAGCCGAATACCGTAACCATTTAGCCATGCACCATCACTATAAACTGGCACTCCATTGGTTACAATGGCGAGGGTTCCAATTGATCTGGTCAGCAGAACAGTGTCCTTGTTAAATTAACTGCAAGTGGCTGAGTACTCCACAGACATGCATACCCTTAATGTAGTTCTCATGGAGATTCAGTGTGACACAGAATGTGACAAGACTGGCCCCTTTGTATTACAGGTACAACTCAGACGAAATGACACTAAACATTTTGCCCGGCTTCATAACGATTCCATTAAATCGTCACCTAAGTGAATAATAAGGGTTTCAAACTTGACACAGAGCCAGCAATTTAAAGCCGGATGGTTTAGTCGTTTAAATAAAGTATCTTGCTCAAGGACACAATGCACCACCAGGAATTGAGCCTTCACAAGGGGGGGGCACCTATAAATGAAAAGACAATGCAAGAAAGAAAGTGTGGTGCTTCTTTGTGAGTTGATGAGAGAGAAGAAAGTATAGTAGGAAGAGAGGCTGTGGAGGGGACAGGAGAAGGAGAAGGGGATTAGTGTCATTGGTTAGGGAGAAAGCAAGGGTCAGAATGGCCCATGCTGGAGCAGGGTCATATTAACACCCATCACCATCATGATATATTGCCATGAATGTTGAAAATGAATGTCATTACTTGTATGACTGACATGGGTCACGCACACGCAGACACAGACACACGTGTGTGCATGTACACACACATATCATAATCATCATCATCATTTTCATCATTTATTGTTCACTTGTTGCAGTCATTAGACTGCAGCCATACTGGAGCACTGCCCTGAAGAATTTTTTATTGAATGAATTTGACCCTATTATGCTTTTTTATATTTTCTGAAAGAAGCCGGCGAGCTGGCAGAAACGTTAGCGCAATGGGCGAAATGCTTAGCGGTATTTTGTCTGTTGTTACGTTCTGAGTTCAAATTCCGCCGAGGTCGACTTTGCCTTTCATCCTTTCGGGGTCGATAAATTAAGTACCAGTTACGCACTGGGGTCGATGTAATCGACTTAGTCCCTCTGTCTGTCCTTGTCTGTCCCCTCTGTGTTTAG
>NC_069009.1:5890713-5896380 GCF_001194135.2 Octopus bimaculoides
ATGTGTGTGTGTCTATTTGTTCGCCCACCATCGCTTGACAACCGATGTTGGTGTGTTTAGGTCCCTGTAAAATAACAATTTGGCAAAAGAGACCGATAGAATAAGTACCAGGCTTACAAAGAATAAGTCCTGGGGTTGATTTCTTCAACTAAAACCCTTCAAGGCGGTGCCCCAACATGGCCACAGTCAAATGAGTGAAACAAGTAGAAGAATATATATATTTATCTGTGTGTGTGTGTGTCTTTGTATCTGTGTTTGTCCCACACCACCACCACCACCACCACCACCTTCACAATAGGGAGGACTGTATCAGTTTATTGACTTGATACCACCTTACCTGTATACCAGTTGGCTGGTTTGCATACCTTTCATCTTTTACTTTGCTTCAGCCATTTGACTCTGGCCATGCTGAGGTACAACCTTGAAGAATTTTAACTGAATAAATCGATCCCAGGCCTTTTTATTTAAGCCTGGTACTTATTCTTTCAGTGTTCTTTGCTGAACCGCTAAGTTACAGGGACATAAACACACCAACACCAGTTGTCAAGTGATGGTGGGTGGGGGAACAAACAAAGATACAAGGATACCCACACATAGCTATATATTCTTTTTCTTTATTATTTTACTAATTTCAGTCATTTGACTGCGGCCATGCTGGAACACTGCCTTTAGTCGGACAAATCAACCCCAGGACTTATTCTATTGATCCCTTTTACCAAACTACTAAGTTACGGGGATGTAAACACACCAGCACCGGTTGTCAAGCAATGGTGGGGGGGATAAACACACAAATATATACGTACATATATATGTATGACAGGCTTCTTTCAGTTTCCGTCTACCAAATCCACTCACAATACTTTGGTTGGCCCAAGGTCATAGCAGAAGACACTTGCCAAAGGTGCCATGCAGTGGGACTGAAGCTTGAACCATGTGGTTGGGAAGCAAGCTTCATACCACACAGCCGCACCTGTATGCTTGAAATAGATGTCAAATGACTACAAACAACTTAAATTAACACTCCATTTATCACACGGTTCTATGTGAGGAAAATGGACAAAAAATGGATTTATGAAGATATTATTTATAATTATATATTTATAATTATACTTTAGATATCAATTTAACCTATATGGTTAATTTGCATACTAGCCACTGATAAATCATTAATTAATGACTTTATCTTAACCATGTGTATGTATGTATATATGTATATATGTATGCATGCATGTATGTATGCATGCATATCGACAATGGGCTTCTCTTAGTTACCATCTACCAAATCCATTCGTAAGGTTTTGGTTGACTTGAGGCTATACTAGAAGACACTTGCCCAAGGTGCCACACAGTGGGACTGAACTCATGACCATGTTGTTGGGAAACAAGCTTCTTACCACATGGCCATGTTTGTGCCTATATACGTGAGTTTGTGTATGTGCATCAGTGTGTGTGTGTTAGGGGGGAGGTGTGTACCTAAATCCTCATTAGATGTCAAACATCATTAATAATATTCCATTTGTTTGTATAATATCAGGTTGTTTTGCTGGTCATTACGTTGATTGTTTTGTTATTTTGGTCGTGGTCTGCTTTCATCAATCACCCACATAACTACATCTCTCGTGACAATGTCTGGCCATCGTGTGTTAAACTTCAATGCATCATAAACGTTTTGTCGTGCTTCAATTGTTGTTTTTTTTTTATTTCGATTGTTTCCCCCCATTTCCCACTATAAATGCAAATTTCAAGATTAATCGCATCGTGTGTGTGTGTGTGTGTGTGTCTGTTTTATTTCTGGGGTTTTGGGAAGTCTGGGATGATTCCATAAAAAGATTTCTTGGAAAAGTTTTGGCACTGCTAGGATTGGAATAGTTCTTGTTATGCAATGCTTCTTTTATCATTCACTTGCCTCAGTCATTGGAGTGTGGCCATGCTGGGGCACTGCCTTAGTCAAAGAAATCAGCACCATTGCTATTTTTCTTTTATTCCTTTCTACGTCTGATACTTATTTCTTTAGATGTCTTTTGATGAAGTTAGAGGAACATAAGCAAACCAATACCAGTTGTCAAGTATATATGTATATACACACATATATGTATATATACACATATATGCAAACATCATACATACATACATCTTGAAACCTACAGTTACTCTATCCAGATTACAAGTTCAGGTAATTATTAGGACACTGGGATGTGTAACACACTGCCTAAATACCAATCTTGAGAAATTAGGTTTCTCAAAACCAGAAAGGAGAAAGCTAATTCGAAGTAGTCTACAGATGCAATCCATCACTGGAACTGTAAGAATCTGTAAAACTTTCCAGAAGTTTATCATTTAAATATATATGAGCATGTCTAGATATGCAACTATATACATGAGAATACATACATAAAACAAAATATACAAATCTGCACTTATACATACATACATACATACATACAAATCTGCACTTATACATACATACATACATACATACATACATACATACATACATACATACATACATACAAATAAACAAACAAACAAACAAAATCACTTGCCGTTGATGTTGAAATTCCAATGAAGAAGCCTTGGATCTAGGTCAGAAACCAATTCTTTCTCTATCAGCAAAAAATCTTGAAGTTAAACTAAATAATATACATGCATACATAAACACTCACATTCAGACATATATTTATCATTCTTTAAGAAGACTAAAGGCTAAGCAGACCAAAACTTCAAAGTCACTATCAACACTATCATTATTAACCCTTTAGCATTCATATTTCTCTGCCAGATGTAAATTTTATTCAAATTGTTTTGAATACCTCATGCATTATCTCACAGCTTTGAGATTTCAATGATGCAGGGGTTTATAATTAGAACAACATTGTAGTGTAGGTGTGAGAGGTCACATCTGGTTGGATTTAACATACAGTAGATAAAACATTTGGGCCTGGTATGGGTGGTTTAAATGCTAAAGGGTTAAAGAATAATAGATATGTGCTCTACAAAAAGTAATGAGTAGTAATAATAGTAATAATAATAATAATAATAATAATGAAATTATTGAATACAGTGCTCAGGTGGACTACAACTTGCCAGAAGTGCATATAAAGCATATGCAATATTATACAAATGTCTGGAAAGTGAACAGTGCATGAGTCAGATCCATGCGTGCGTGTGTATGGAGGAGAGAAAATCAGGTGTGGTGTTGGCGAATCTCAAGAAGCATGGAAGTTTTGAAGGATGCAGTGCTCCGACAACTAACAACTGATGCCAGCAGTTTGTTCCATACTTCAGCAATTCTTAGCGTGGAAAAGTGTTTCTGAAAGTCATGGGAGCTGTGCTGTTTTCCGACTTTGTAAACATGTCCACGGGTGTTAGACAGGTGGAGTTTGAAAAGGTGCTCAGAATTATTGTTAGTATGATGGTTAATAATTCTATAGGTGTCTGCCAAGTCGGCTGCCAGACGTCAGAGTTTCAATGTATCCATGCCCAGAGACTGTTTAATGTTAAATTGTTGTTGTTGTTGATAGTGGTGGTAGTGTTTAACTCTACATCATCCTTGGCCCATAGAATCTATAATCAAAGGCGTACCACCCAGTACCAAGTAATATCATCTGATACTGTTTTCAACCATAGTATATCTCAGACTATACCATCACATGCATCCTTGTTCTTTAAGACAGTCATAAAGCATATTTCAAATGAGATTAGGCTGTGATTTCTAGCAACTCAAATACCAATGCTATGGCTCTCCCTTTGACTATTGATCTTGATTCATTAAATTATGCATCGTAATCTGTTTAATCTGGTTCCATTCCTTGTATTTTGTGCTATTAATATTGTCTCTGTGATTAATCTTCCTGTGTGTATCTTAGTTTGAGGTTTGGCAGGGCAGTGGAGAGAGAATTTCGTATAAGGGATAATGGTGTGACCAACTTTCTGCCATATTTTTCTGTTATTTAAGGTAACGTATCGTGTTACAATGGCTTATTATTGTAAATTGACTTTTTGTTGTTGTTATTTTTTGGTGCCATGTCAGTCTTGACCCAGCAGCCATATGATCAAATATGTTCCAGATGTGACCATCCCATCTTTTATTCGCACATTGTGTATCTAGGACTACAATATCTAATAGTATGCTACAGTAGTTAGTATTAGCGACTACAGTTGCTGTTATTTAGCCCCAGGTCAGTCCTGATCCAAGCGTGGCAATCTCATCTTTTATTCAGGCAAAGTGTATCTAGGACTGCATTATCTGATGTACAGTATAGCAGCTAGTATCAGTGGCTATAGTTGTTTAACCCCAGGTTAGTCCTGATCCAGCTAACCTATGATCAAAGATGCTCTAGGTGTGACCATCCACCACCATTAAATCAGACATAGTGCATCTAGGACTACATTATCTACTTACTATTAGTGGCTATAATTGTTCTTGTTTAGCCCTAGGTCATTTCTGATCCAGCAGACCTATGTTCAAAAGTATTCCTTCTTTGATCATGTATTTTTTTTATTTTCACAATAGTACTGTGTGATTTACTCGTTTACTTGTTTCAGTTATTTGACTGCAGCCATGCTGGAGCACCGCCTTTAGTCGAGCAAATCGACCCCAGGACTTATTCTTTGGAAGCCCAGTACTTATTCTATCAGTCTTTCTTGCTGAACCCCTAAGTTACGGGGACATAAACACACCAGCAAATGTTGTCAAGCGATGTTGGGGGGACAAACACAGACACACAAACATATACACACACAAACATATATACACACAAACATATACACACACATACATACATACATATATATATATACAACAGGTTTCTTTCAGGTTTGGTTGGCTTGAGTGACGGATAGAATAAGTACTAGGTTGACAAGGAATAAGTCCTGGGGTCGATTAACTCGACTAAAAAGGCGTTGCTCCAGCATGGCCGCAGTGAAATGACTGAAACAAGTAAAAGGGAGTATGTATGTATGTGTGTATAGCTACACTTCTGTACACTTTATTCAAGCACAAATCTATTTCTTAATTTATACAGACCAAACATGCTTGCAGAAATATGCATAGATAGATTTCCTGTACATACATGGGTTCATGATTTTGTGAGTAAATACCTATGTGACAGTCAGGATAAGCTTGGGATTTTAGAGGCAAAAAAAAAAACAAGCAGCTAATTTTACACATTACAAATACAATCTGTAAGTGGAACAGTAAAAATGTGGAAGATTTTTCTCAAATTTAAAATGTTAATTTGTTTTTGTTATGTATTTTCCAATTATGGAGCTGTCTTTACTTGTTAGAAAGCACCTGCTTTCTTGGAGGAACAACTCAAATAATTAAATATAGAAGCAAACACACACACACACACACACACACACACACACACACACACACACACACACAAACATACCTCAGACACGCACACACTCACAACTACATACACTGATAGTCTTACATAACCAGACATGAATACACACATATATACATATATACACACATATATATGCTCATCTACATATTACGTCAGTTTATACGTACATATGTATAAATAAATATTCACTTATACATGCATTTACATACATACATGCATACACATCCATCAATCCATAACTACGTAACATGCATATGTAAACATACTTGCATATATATATATATATATATATATATATATATATATTTGC
>NC_069009.1:5896451-5899337 GCF_001194135.2 Octopus bimaculoides
TATATATATATGTATATATATATATATATGTATATATATATATATATGCATACATACATACACACATGCATACATATATATGTATGCATACATACACACTCACACACACACACATGTCTATATAAGTACATGTACCTCTCACCAGTACATAAATAGAGCATGTGTGTGTGTGTGTGTGTGTGTGTGTGTGTGTGTGTGTATTTCTACATATATGTATGTACTTGTATATTATGTCAAACAATACATACCTATTTGTTTATATATTTATATATGTGTATATATATTTATATATGTGTATATATATATATATATATTCATATATATTTGTATATGTTTATATATGTATCTATATATATTCATATATATTTGTATATATTTATATATATTTGTATATGTTTATATATATTTGTGTGTGTATGTATCTTAGGGTTTCA
Organism: Octopus bimaculoides; assembly: GCF_001194135.2. Taxonomy (NCBI): domain Eukaryota; kingdom Metazoa; phylum Mollusca; class Cephalopoda; order Octopoda; family Octopodidae; genus Octopus; species Octopus bimaculoides. The sequence goes on from NC_069009.1 coordinate 5,896,886, forward strand.
CTTAGCTATAGCGGCACTAATAACCTTGTCATTCAATAATTTATATAATATTTTATATATGTAGATGTGTGTGTGTGTGTGTATACACACACACACACACACACACACACGCACATACATGCATGCACACATACCAACATGTGTGCTTCAGTGTTTGCATTCACATACACAAGCCAGTCTGCTTCCTTTGAAATAGTTAACATTCATAACACGTATACAAGATAACCCCAGGAGGGCTTGAACCTGAAACTTCATACACAGACCAATTAGTGGCAATTACTGACAATATACTGCAATGTCTTACACGATACATACATAAGATGTGTGTGTGTGTGTGTGTGTGTGTGTGTGTGCGTATACATACTTACATATATATATATATCTTTGTATATATATGCTTGTGTATATATATTTATTATGTGATATGTTTATAGAAGTACATTGGCAAATGTAATATTTCATTTGGAAAACAACTGCGTTATTCTATGTGTGTATGTATATCCAAATATCGCTACATGAATGTAAATGTGTATGTGGGTGTGTGTTTGTAATTATATTGGTATGTATGTATGTATAAATATAGTGATGGCTGTGTGGTTAAGATTCTTGCTTTCGAACCTACATAGGATCTAGTTCAAAACGGGGGCACCAGTTTTCATTTATGTTTTACGTAGTGTTTTTGGTAGCGAAAGACTTTCAAACTTCGTATACTTATCTATTTTGTGTTATAGAACAGAAAAAAATTTTTGTATTCGAATTTATTTCATGTAAAAAATTGTCTTATTTCGATAATTTCAACCAATCACTGACAAGTATTCAGCTGTTTACAGTTACTCCTTTGGCAGTTTAAGCGGTGTAAAGCGTATTTAATCTCCAAGGGTTAGGGTTAGGGTGAGGGTTAGTCCTAGAAATAGCAACCAAATATTCCTCAAATCACGGTACATAGAAAATTAGCGAAAAGTTGTTGAACAGAAAATAAATACAAACACAGGTAAGCACAGCGTATATAATTGACTTGCTCCTTCCCTCAAAAACCAGGCCTTGTGCCTATAATAGAAAGGTTCATTAGCTACTGCCAATATGCTTCAGCCATTTTTTGACAAGGAAATCATAATTTTATCACCGCCAGAATCGTTTGAGAATTGTTTGTTTACGTAGTCAGCACTTAATGTATTCGGCTGAATGGACGTCAGTCATTGGTTGAAATTACAGAAATACGACAACTTTAACATGAAATAACTTGCGATGTACGTTTTTTTGTTAAGAAGACTAAGAGAAAAAGATGTTTTATATGGCACATTCTACCAGTGTCCCAAGTTTCAAAGTGTTTCGTTAAGAAAATACTGGTGCCCCCGTTTTGAACTAGATCCCCTACATAAAAATATCTTGAAATATAAAGAGTAAATTTATTCAATAAAATCGCCATTGGCTTCAACCACGGCCTTTAAACGACTTTGGAATCTTCTGGACAGTCTCCTTGCAACTCTTCTGGATGGTCTACTTGTTTAAGTGAATGCTGCCATAATTCTTGCCTTCAGTTCATCTTTGGTGTTCCAAGGAGTTTTGTTGGTCTCTCGCTGAAATGCGCCCCACACATAATAATCAAGGAGGTTGCAGTCTGGAGAGTTAGGTGGCCAGATGTTAGGGGTGATGTGGTCACAGAAATTGTTTGACAGCCATGACTGGGTTATCCTGCTTGTGTGGCATGGTACAGAGTCCTGTTGGCAGACATCGGGTCTGCTGGCAGCCACCCTCTTCACCCAGGGCAGCACTTTCCATTGCATTGTTGCCTTTATTGAACTCATAAAGCAAAATATGCCAAATATACTCCTTTGTCACTTCCATTATAACTTTAAAAAAAAACCTGTTAAAATCAAACTGCACTCTTCAAAACTTGCACTAGGAATAAGGCAAGGTAAAATTACTACCTGTTTTAATAGCAAGTTGATGCAGGTAGTTTTTCCCATCCCCTTCCGGCTTTTAGCTCATGTAGTTGAAAAAAAAAAACCCAGATTATTCATGGGATGACCCAATACTTTTTACCATACACAAAATATTTGAACAATTTCTTTTATACAATTTTTTATATTTCATCCCAAAAATATAACTGGATTTGTTAAACATCAAATGGCTATGAGGGAACATCTGAGCAAAATATGAATCAAAATAGTTTAATATATATATATAATAATAGAAATAATATGTGAGTATGTGCATATATACGTACATGTATGTACATACCTACATCTACATGTATATATAGATGCATATCTGGGTACAGGACGTCACAAAAAAACGTGGACTGAAACAAGTAAAGTATATATGTATATATATATATATATATATATAAGATTAAGATTAATGTAATATAAAGCTGAAGCAAATTAACACCAAATATACAGTGCGTGTGTTTTTATTGGCTAAACTGGCAATATGACCATCCCCAAGTACA
>NC_069009.1:5903942-5904576 GCF_001194135.2 Octopus bimaculoides
TATATATCATATACACACACTCATGTATATACATACATATATATATTAATGTGTGTGTGTGTGTGTGTGTGTGTGCATATATTCATATGTATATTTATACAGAGAAAAATATTTACAAATCCGTATACAGAATCACTGGCAAATATCTATATATGTAAAATACACACAAACACACACACACATGCATATATATATATAATACACACTCATTATACACACCAGTGACATCTATATTGAGTTATATAGTTAATGACACATAAACCTTTATGTGCATAAGTTTTATTTGTGAAAACATTCACATCACCGCACAAACGCATGCCCATTTATGCACATATATACACACATATGTATACACACATCCATCCATACATTAATAATCAGGGCATGAGAAATAAAGGGAGACACATGAAAATGTGTTGTGAGAGGGATCCAGAACTGCCTCCAGATCATTGTGTTTTTCTATACAAACGAACTGTCTCTCTTTCTCACTCTCTCTCTATATATATATATATACGTGTGTGTGTGTGTGTGTGTGTGTGTGTGTGTGTGTAGATGTATATGTGTGTTTGTGTGTGTGTATACATATATATATGTATACACATATCTATATGTGTATATGTATGTATGTGTGTAC
>NC_069009.1:5905331-5906553 GCF_001194135.2 Octopus bimaculoides
ATATATCTACGTACACACACATACATACATGCACACTTTTTGGTTTGTGTGTATTTATTGGAGATGGATGCTACGTGGAAAACTAGGAGAAGTTGTCTCCCCTTCCCTTCCTCTTTCCTCCGACATAATTATGTCCACTCCAACCCATTCCCCCACCCTGGGGCAAATAATCTCCGTTCTTTGCTCTATTATTTCACACTTGGCTGTACTTTGTGTGTTTTTACATATACTTCTTGGTCACACCTCTGTCTGCACCACCACCACAACCACCACTACTATCTCCACTACTACTACCTATCACTACAGCCACTACCACCACCACCACCACCACAACCTCTATTACTTCTGCCACCACTACAATGACCATCATTATCATCACCACTGTCACCATCACAGCTGCTACCATAACCACCACCATCATGATTACTGCTGCCACTAAAACCCCTACCACTACAACTACTATCTCCATGACCACTACTACCTTCACCTTCACCACTGCAAACACTACCACCATTGCCACCATCACTACTGTCACTACTACTATTAGAACTACTCCCACCTTCACTACTACCTCCACCACCATAACTGCCTCCGTCATAACCGCTATGCACTACCACCACCATAACTGCCTCCGTCATCACCGCTATGCACCACCACCACCATCGCCATCACCACTACTACTAGAGCAACTACTATCACTGCCACCATCACTACCACCACCCCTGCCATGGCCTATACAACATTAGGTGGTCTCTGTTTGGTCCTTGTACCTTCTAGATAGAGCAGCCAAATCTCCCTCAGATTCTGCATTACTATCCTGAAAACTGAAGGATGAATTTTGGATGCTGCAGTCATGATGCTGATTGTAATAATGAGGATGAAATATATAGGTGCAGGAGTGGCTGTGTGGTAAGTAGCTTGCTTACCAACCACATGGTTCCAGGTTCAGTCCCACTGCATGGCATCTCAGGCAAGTGTCTTCTACTATGGCCTCGGACTGACCAAAGCCTTGTTGAGTGGATTTGGTAGATGGAAACTGGAAGAAGCCCGTCGTATATATATATGGGTGTGTTTGTATGTGTATATGTTTCTGTGTCTGTGTTTATCCCCCCAACATCGCTTGACAACCAATGCTGGTGTGTTTACGCCCCTGTAACTTAGCAGTTTGGCAAAAAGGACCAATAGAATAAGTACTAGGCTTACAAAGAATAAGTCCTTGGGT
>NC_069009.1:5906768-5908081 GCF_001194135.2 Octopus bimaculoides
ATAGATAGATAGATAGATAGATAGATAGATAGATAGATAGATAGATAGGGTGATAAATTGAATATTAATCAATTTAAAACCAAGTGGCCTAGCATATAAAAAAATCTGAAAATTCAGAAAAAATTGTATTACACGTGTATAGGGGATGACCACTAGGTGGACATCCAATATGCTAGAAAAATAATATTCACAGGAAAAATTTCGCAAAACACTAGAACAGGACAAAATGAGAAATATACAGAATAAAGAATTATTTATGGACTGCAGTTTCGAACATTAACGTATAACTTATGAAAACACATCCGTGTTCTCATCAGCATAGACGTTCTAGAATGAATATAATTTGCAGAACTATACGCGAATTGTCTTCATGAAATAAGACTTGCATATAGTTCTACCGGTTACATTGGGGCTATTTTTCAAAATGCCTCAGCTCTGGCACGCAAAATTCCGGAAACAAGTCTGCAGAGAATATTCAATTTATCACCCCGTCTATATAAATAATAATCTAAATAGTTATGTTCTCCAGCCGGCAACATATACTGCAGTGAATTATTCTCTGCAGAATATATACACACATATATAAGGATTTACTTTTCATAATGAGATAAAAAAAACTAAGGCTGTGTACATTAATTTAGAACATTTATAAATAGAAGGTCTTACAGCTGTTTCCAGGATATTTATTATATCCCTTTATCGGAGACGGTGTGAGAGGATGGTTAAACAATAACTATATTCAATGGATTTCTTTCAGTTCTTGTCTACCAAATCCATTCACAAGGATTTTGTCAGCCTAAAGCTATAGTAGAAGACACTTGTCCAAGGTGCCACACAGTGGGACTGAACCTGGAACCATGTAGTTGGGAAGCAAGCTTGTTGTGTATTATATATATGTTTGTATATAGTGCAACACAACAGGAGAATTGTAAGACACATAAAAACAGGTAACCTCCATGAGAGTATTACGCAACTATTGCCTAAGTTTATGAAACAGCCTGTAGCCATATGAGAGAGAGAGTAACTGCCTTCTGTATTTATTCATCTGTGTTTGCATTGATATAGACATTTTCATACATTTAAACAGAAGAGGAAACGGAGCCATTAACTGAATAAAGAAATCAATACGTAAAGTAGTTCTAAGTATTTATTTAACAGAAGGTGACAACGAATTTGAAGTTTTGCCAAAGCTGTTTCTTTTTTTTCCAAACTGTTGGCAGACAAGATACTCATCGCAGATATATATATATATATATATATATATGTACACATACATACATGCATATATATATATATATATATATATATATATA
>NC_069009.1:5908962-5910039 GCF_001194135.2 Octopus bimaculoides
ATATATATATATATATAACATAATTATGATAATAATACAGGTAAAAACTCAGTTTCATTTATTTTATCAAAATTAAAATTAAATTAAGTTTCACAGTATATATAATATATAAATATATAATTTAGAGGAAAGAACCACTATTATTGAATTCATCCATGAAAATCCACACTCACATATAGAAAAGTTTAATAAGTAAACACTAAATTTTTCTATATGTGACTGTGGATTTTCATGGATGAATTCAAAAATTGTGGTTCTTTTCTCTAAATTATATGTTTGTATACATGTATGTGTGTAGTTATTTAAAGTCTTTTTAATTAATAATTGACAAATTACAGGGTAACTCAAGGGTCTGAAGTTTCATGCATTTGATATGTGCCATTGCACAAAGCTCTCAGGCCCTGAGTCACTTTCTTACTTCTGACAATTATTAAAAACCTATACATACTCATATGTCAAGTTCTGTTTTGCCTCTGTGTGTGTATGTTGGAAAAATTAAAGGTGAAGCAGGAAATTGTAGAAGATTCACTTAGCCCTTTCTGATACAGAAAAAATATTGCAAACATAAGTTGGAAAGGGAAAAATGCAATTATGTTTAATAAATGACTAGTCGTTACCTGTCGCTATGCTGCCGGGTAATGACATACTCAAGATGAAATACATCCTTCAGCTGAAACTTACAATAATGGTTTCAAATTGTGCCACAAAAGCAGAAAATTTGGTGACTGGGGATAAGTCGATTTTACTGACCCTAGCGTTTCACTGATGCTTAATTTATCGACCCCAAAAGGGTGAAGGGCAAAATACTGAAGCTTACAGTAACAATCCCATTGATATGCTCAACATCAACCTGTTTCTTGGAACAAATTGTAATTCTATCTTTCACTCTCCCTCCCTCTATCTTTGTCACTGTATTTCTTTTCCAACAATAGGCAAAACCTGTCATCGTAACGAAAGTCTTTTTCTTAAGTCTGTGTTGTCTGTATGTTGAAAGACATACAGAAACACACACACTCACACACACACAATACATATAGTTGTTATATATATATATATATATATATATATATATATATA
>NC_069009.1:5910093-5913697 GCF_001194135.2 Octopus bimaculoides
TTGACAAACTTGCACTTAAAATTTCCACATCATTAATAAAAACTTGTTAGTTACTATGGTGACAGCACTATCTCCCTGTCAATTATCTATCTATCTTACATACACACACATACACACTCTCTCTCCCTCTCTCTCAACAACTTTTTCTCTACCCTTCTTATTATATGTCAGGACAGGAATTAGGAGACAAGCACCTCCACCCAGCTAAGCCTGCATCCAGAGACATGTTTCTGAGTCTTTGCTGATATCTGATGACGAGCAAAGACTCAGAAACTAGTCTCTGGATGCAGGCTTAGCTGGGTGGAGGTTCTTGTCTCCCCACTGTAAACATAAGGACACAGTAAATGTGTCATGGCTGACAGGAAGCAGTGCAGTTTCCTAGGTCTAACCAACAGTAGTATTATTCCCTTCAAGGGACTGTCACATTAAATTGACAGCATACAACAACACATGGTTTTGAATTCAGTACCACTGCATGGCACCTTAGGCAAGTGTCTTCTTGGGCTGACCAAAACTTTGTAATTGAATTTTGTAGGCGGAAACTGAAAGAAGCCCATTATATATATATATATGTGTGTGTGTTTGTTAATAGAATTTTTACTAGGCTTACAAAGAATAAAGTCCTAGGATTGATTTGTGCGACTAAAGGTGGTGCTCCAGCATGGTCACAGTCAACTGACTGAAACAAGTAAAAGAATAAAAAAATGAGAACTGTAAAGTACTGGTAACAGACGATTACTGTTGATCTGTTTTAACACAATATAAATAATGCTTTTCTTTTAACAGCTGTAAAACGCTGTTAAGTTCATTTTTATACAAGTGAAATCTCACAATATTATTAACTTAGAAAGCTACTTGTTTCTTTCTTAAAAGAAATATACAAAATTCAAGTTGTAAATATCAAATCAAAATAAAATTAAATATAAGTACAGGCATGGTTGTGTGGTAAGAAGCTTGCTTCACAACCACACGGTTCCAGGTTCAGTCCTACTGCATGGCACCTTGGGCCGACCAAAGCCTTGTGAGTGGATTTATTAGATGGAAATTGATAAAAGCCCATCGTATATAAGAGTGTGTGTGCACACACACTTATGTCTGTATTTACCACTAGTTTATAACTAGTCTTGGTGTGTTAATGTCTCCCTGACTATTGCCAAGCTGCTAAGTTACGGGTTGTAAAGCAGTAGTAGCGAACAAATGCAAATACACTGGGCTTCTTTTAGTTTCTTATTTCTTTACTGCCCACAAGGGGCTACACACAGAGGGGATAAACAAGGACAGGCAAATGGATTAAGTCGAATATATCAACCCCAGTGCGTAACTGGTACTTATTTAATCGACCCCGAAAGGATGAAAGGCAAAGTCGACCTCGGCGGAATTTGAACTCAGGACGTAACAGCAGACGAAATACCGCTAAGCATTTCGCCCGGAATGCTAATGTTTCTGCCAGATCGTCACCTTTTCTTTCAGTCCCTATCTATCTAATCCACTGACAAGGCTTTGGTCAGCCTTGAGGCTGTCGTAGATGACACTTGCCCAAGGTGCCATACAATGGGATTGAATCTGGGAATTGTGAATATAAATCTCTGAATTTCAATATAATTTTGTTTGGAAAATAAAAATTTACATGAAAACTGTAAAATACTGGTAACATATGGTTACTGTTGATCTGTTTTAACATAACATGAATAATTTTTTTCTTTTAACAGCTGTAAAAAGCTGTTAAATTTATTTTTATGCAAGTAAAATCTCAGAATATTAACTTGGAAAGGTACTTGTTTCTTTCTGAAAAGAAATATACAAAATTCATGTTGTTGTAAATATTAAAATCAAAGTAAGATTAAATATAGATATTAAATGCAAGAAACGTAAATTAATATGTGTAAAAAGGGGTGAATTGAATGTGTTTTACAAAATTTGAAGTTGCAAATTTTATTTGAAATAGATATAAAACGACCAAAGTGCAATAAATATTGTAAGAATAAAATGTGAGGACAGCTGTGTAAAGAAGTACTGATCTCTCACTTTGGAGGAACCTGTGGAAGTGGTAGACCCAGGAAGGCATGGGAAGAGGTGGTGAAATATGATGTTCAGATGTTGAGTCTGATGGTTGTGATGACAAGAGATCAAAACATTTTGATTATTTGCTGTGCTTGAGAAGGCACATCAAGCCATGGGAAATCATAGCTGTGGCCAGTGCTGGTGATATGTAAATGGCACCTGTGACAGCGACATGTACAAGGCATGTGTGCCGGCGGCACATAGAAGCACTCATGCCGGTGGCATGTAAGATGTACCCATTACAACTCTTGGAAGGACTGGCAATAGGAAGGGCATCCAGCTGTAGAAACCGAGTGAAATCAGACTGGAGCCTGGTGCAGCTCTCTGCTTTGTCAGTTCCAGTCAAACCATCCAACACATGCCAGCATGGAAAACAGACACTGAATGATGATGATGATGATGATGATGATTAAAAAATGTCTTTTGGTTTTTTTCATACATAATTACCATTCTATTGCTCTTCAGTTCCATCTTCATTGAGTTCCATCACCTCCACAACGTATCCACCATTCACTACAACCACTCCTTAACCCTATTCAGTTTCTGCAGTTGTCACCTACTCTTCCCCATTTTTCCTTCTCATCCTCCAATCAACACTTGTTCTTCATTTTTATCTCTCTTTACTTGTTTCAATCATTAGACTATGACCATCCTGGGGCCCAGTCAATTAGATCGACCCCAGTACACAACTGGTACTTAATTTATCAATCCTAAAAGGATGAAAGGCAATGTCGACCTCGATCGAATTTGAACTCAGAACATAAAGACAGATGAAAATCTCTGTAAAAATGTCAGTAGCTATGTAGCTCCTCTAGAGCAAGAAACCTGCACTCCTTGGGCCTCTTCTCTCATACATTAACCCCCTAACCTCCTTGCGTAAAGATGCTTCACTTGGCTTTTATAGTCTTGCAGACTGTATGGTTACCTCACTAGTGCTGGTGCCAAATAAAAAAAGCTCCCTGTACACTCTGAAAAGTGGTTGGTGTTAGGAAGGGCATCTAGCTAAAGGAATCATGCTGAAGCTGTCATTGGTGCTTGATGCAGTCTTTGCATCCATTGTCCCACAGCCCATGTGTGATATATTGATGCAGGACTTGATCCAACAATTTGTCCTTCATGGTGGACCTTGAAGCAGCACCTTGCCTGTGCCAGCATGGGAAACAAATGGAAGATAAAACAATGGTGATGATGGTGATGACAACGATAGTGATTATGCTGATGATGATGTTGATGGTGATTCTGATGATGATGGCAACGATGGTGATGTTGATGGTGACCTGATGATGTTGATGACAACGATGATGATGCTGATGGTGATTCTGATGATGATGGCAACGATGGTGATGTTGATGGTGACCTGATGATGTTGATGACAATGATGGTGATGTTGATGATGATGATGATGACGACAACCATGATGATGGTGAGAATGATGATGATGATGATAATGACGATGATGCTGATGATATTGACAGTGGTAATGATGAAAATGATTATGACAATGAGGATTATGTTGATGATGATCCTAATGATGACAATAACG
>NC_069009.1:5913872-5915144 GCF_001194135.2 Octopus bimaculoides
ATAGACAAACATGTATGTATTGAAGTGTGTATTTGTGTATATAGCTATGTGTGAGGGTGTAAATATAATTACACACATCTGTGCTGGAGACAATGTAGACATCCTCAAATTAGGTAGGATTGCTGTGTGCAAATTTACAAAGTAAAGGCGATTTGTTGTTGGTTAGGTATGTGAAGACAGGAATGTATAATGTGTATTGCTGAAAATAATATAAGAAATTACAAGTTTTAGTCAAGCATAATGTGTATAATATGTTATTGAGAATATACTAGTCTACAACCCATCACATATATATTCTTTCTTTTATTTGTTAGAAAAACATAGGTTTTCTTTTAGTTATTTTGGATTAATGTATTTTTTCTTGCAAGAACAAATACAATAATCCTAAAATGATAACTAAGAGAAGATCTATGTATGTCTAACGTCTTTTTTGGTTTTTATACCAGTTATTGATGAATACAAATATGACTATTATGATTTTCTATCATGAATATCTGAGTCTTTTTGTATGAAACAAATTGTATTGCAACATGAAAAATAAAAACTATGATCCATTTTAACATTTAATCTCCTCCATTACATAAATATGAATGAATTTGTTGAACTGTGTTTAATAAGTTAAATCATATACTGATTATTCCTATGTATGCATGTATGTATGTATGTATGTATGTATGTATGTATATATGTATGTGTGTGTATGTATGTATGTGAAGGCGCATGGCTCAGTGGTTAGAGTGTCAAGCTTACAATCGTGAGGTTGTGAGTTTGAATCCTGGACCGGGCTGCATGTTGTGTTCTTGAGCAAGATACTTTATTTCACGTTGCTCCAGTTCTCTTAGCTGTAGAAATGAGGTGTGACATCACAGGTGCCAAGCTGTATCGACCCCTTTTGCCTTTCCCTTGGATAACACTGGTGGCGTGGAGAGGGAAAGCCTGTATGCATGAGCGACTGCTGACCTTCCATAAACAACTTTGCCCGAACTTGTGCCTGGGAGGGTAACTTTCTAGGTGCAATTCCATGGTCAGTCATGACCGAAGGGGATCTCAGCATGTATGTATACTCTTTTACTCCTTTACTTGTTTCAGTCATTTGACTGCAGCCATGCTGGAGCACCGCCTGTAGTCAAGCAAATCGATCGAAGGACTTATTCTTTGGAAGCCTAGTACTTATTCTATCAGACTCTTTTGCCGAACCGCTAAGTTATTTAAACTCACTAAGGATTTAAACTCACCACCATCGGTTGTCAAGCGATGTTGGGAGACAAACAC
>NC_069009.1:5915497-5922154 GCF_001194135.2 Octopus bimaculoides
AAGATTTTCCCCACATGATGAGTTGTGGTAAAAAAAAAATATAATAAAAGAAGGAGAATACATGCAATTTATATACTTTAAAGAATATAATATTATGATAGTCGGGCTCGAGCGAGATGAGCGTGGCCGTTGCCAGTACCGCCTGACTGGCCTTCGTGCGGGTGACATGTAAAAGCACCCACTACACTCTCTGAGTGGTTGGCGTTAGGAAGGGCATCCAGCTGTAGAAACTCTGCCAAATCAGATTGGAGCCTGGTGTAGCCATCTGGTTTCACCAGTCCTCAGTCAAATTGTCCAACCCATGCTAGCATGGAAAGCGGACATTAAACGACGACGACGACGAGTGGTTTCATGTTTCGCTAATCATGACATTGAAATTGGGGAAAATATTGCAATTTTGTATTTTCTTAAGGAGTTTTTAGTCCATGTTTCTTGTATAAGAGTTTTTGTGTAAATGAACCAATATGCAGAAAAAAATGTAAAGGGCGGTAATTAGGGATTGTTATTATTCGAGATAGGGGAGGCAATTGCAATTAGGGAGAGTAAAATTTATGTCAAGAAATTAATTAATGAGTTAAAGTAGCAAGAACAATCTGTACAGTATTGATTATGCATTCCTGAATTAAAATAATTAAAAACACCAAAATTGGTTAAGACTAGGCATAACTATTAGTCAAGACATATTTTGCTCTCACGGTATTGAGTGACCCTGAACTTCAACAGAAGAGACGTACCTGTGATGCTGTGCCGTGGGATTGAAACCACAATCATGTGGTTCCAGAGTGAACATAACCACATATAATTGCATAACCACATATAATTTAAAGCACATATATAAAGGCAATATTTGTAATATTGGAACATTTTTGTTTCTTTTTCTTTTTTTTTTTTACTTATTATTATTATTACAAATTTTACTTTCATTCCAATAACCCACTTGAAAAGGGAAATATAGAGAGGCATTCCAACCTTGACATTCCAGCTGAGCTATTTTAAACACACAAACATACACATACATAATTGTACGCAATATATATATATATGAAAGACAGAACGTAGGAGAGCTAAGCAATAAACATGTTCTCCCTGAGAAATTTACATGGTTTTTTTTTTCATATTGTTCATGTTATAGATATTGCAGAACACATCTATGGACAAAAAAAATGGTGTGTGTATGCCTGTATGTGTGTGTGTGTATGTATGTATGTTTGTATGTATATGTGTGTGTATGTGAGAAAACCTGTATGTGTGTGTGCTGTTAATAAGTTTACATGTATATGTGCATTGATACATACACACACGTACACATCTATGCATATATATATATATATATATATATATATATATATATATATATATATATATATATATTTATTTATTTATCCATGAATATATATGTGTATATATATATATAAATATATGCATATATATATGTGTATATATGCTTATACATACTTGAATATATGTATATATATATATGTAAATAAATATATATATAAATATATATATTTATACACACACACACGCATACATACATACATACATACATATATACATACATACATACATATATATATATATACACACACACCACTAATTCAATCTTTTTCACTTTCCTTTTCTCTGTTTAACTGTAACCCTAAACCCTAATTCTATACCTTAACTGTAAAACCCTTACCCTAAACCCTTACAAGAAACCCTAACCACTAAACCCTAGCCCTAAACCTTACCCTAACCCCAAATCTGAACCCAACTTTTTATTCCGAAATTGCAATCTCTGGGGCTTAAACATAGAATTGAGAGAAAACTTTGTGTTAAAAAATGAAAAAAAAATGGAAACGTTATGGCTGGTTGCAGATGGTAGATTTGGAACCAGTCAGAGGATAAATCAATACTCATCAAATGTGTATAGTTCCATGTATGCTTGTTTGTGTGTGTGTGTCTGTATATATGTGTGTGTGTATGTATATTGTGTGTATATATATGTATGTATATTGTGTGTGTATATATGTATATTGTGTATATATATATATATGTATATATATGTGTGTACATATATATATAAAGGTACACATTTGTGTGTGTGTATATATGTATATACATATGCATGTATGTTTGTATATATATATATATATATATATATATATATGGTTATACATATATAAATATGTATATGTGTGTATATACATCTATAGATATGTATATATGTGCATATGTATATATATATATATGTATGTGTGTGTGTATATATATGTATATATGTGTGTATGTATTGATATTGGATTGCCCGATCCTAGTGAGTTATATTTCTGTAAGGAGCTTCCAAATCTTTGTTGCATGGGGTCCAATCAAACTGCAACCCTATTCCAAGCCCCTAAGTAAACGCCATATATGGAAAGGAACTTCCCAAGAAAGTATCAGACATGATCTTAACTACCACACGATATGAGACTAAACAGTTTTAATTTCTAATTTTTAATAATTATTTCTTAATTTTTTCTTAATCCTAATCCTAGACTTGCAATTTTTATTATTTGTAAAGATAGACATACACACACACAAACTGGTAATACTTTATAAAACTCACTTAATCTAACATATAAAGTAATTATCCTGTCTGATTAAAGGGAAAAATATTAAAAAAATCTTTGAGCATAAGTGCAAGAGTGGCTGTGCGGTAAGAAACTTGCTTCTCAATCACATGGTTCTGGGTTCAATTTCACTGTATGGTACCTTGGGAAAGTGTCTTCTACTGTTGCCTCTGGCCAACCAAAGCATTATGAGTGGATTTGGTAAACGGAAACTAAAAGAAGCCTGTCGTATATATGTACATATATATATATGTATGTGAGTGTATATGTTTGTATGTCTGTGTTTGTCCTTCCAGCATCACTTGACAACCAATGCTGGTGTGTTTACGTCCCTGTAACTTAGCGGTTCAGCAAAAGGGTCCAATAGAATAAGTACTAGGCTTACAAGGAACAAGTCCTGGGGTCGATTTGCTCGACAAAAGTCGGTGCTCCAGTATGGCCACAGTCAAATGACTGAAACAGGTAAAAGAGTAAGAGTATATATATATATATATATATATATATGTATGTGTGTATGTGCCTATGTATGTGTGTCTTAGCCGTTCAACAAAAGAGACTGATAGAATAAGTACTAGGCTTAAAGAAGTACTGGGGTCAATTCATTAGGCTAAAATTCAAGGCAGTGCCCCAGCATGGCCACAGTCTAAAGACTGAAACAAGTGAAAACTAAGAGATAATAAAAGATAGTGCCATAATGTTTCCACTTTTTACTTTTTACCTACCATCATCATTATTTAGAATGTTTCCCATTGTCATGCAATGGGACAGAACCCAGGACCTTATGGTTAGCAAACCACTTACTACACATCCATGCCTGCCCCTATATATATATATATATAAACGTGTATGTCAGGCATGTGCCATCAGTTATTACTCTAAGTAGGCCGCCGGTGAGGTTTATGCAGTAAGACACACAAAAAATAAGCAAAACACAGGCGCTCAACTGAGTTGGAGGCAGATTTACTTCTGCCTTTGCAATACATAAAGAAAGCGTTGTTGTAGGAATGCACACAGCATGTGTACTACAGCATTACTATACGTAGTTTTAATACTGAGATTAAAAAGCAGGAGTGAATTATGCCTACCTAATCTACAAAAAAAATGAAATATTTTGTATTTTATGCATAGTAACCAGAGTAACCTTCATAATTTTATTGAATTAGGCGCATATTTTGCCATAAAAAGAAAATGTTATTATTGATCTATTTTATTCAAGGTAGGCAGTGCCTACCTTACCTACCTAGACGGTACATCCCTGGTGTATGTGTACATATATATATGGTGGGCTTCTTACAATTTCCATCTACCAAATCCCCTCACAAGGCATTGGACAACCTGGAGCTACAGTAGAAAGCACTTGCCCAAGGTTCCATGCAATGGGACTGAACCGAAAACTATGTGGTTGGGAACCAAACTTCGTACTGCATAGCCATGCCTGTGCCTATATATATATATATATATATATATATATGTATATATATATGTTTATATACATAAATGCATGTGTGTAGATCTCTATTGCAGGCTTCTTTCACTTTCCATGTACCAAATCCAATCACAAGGTTTAAGCTGGCCCAAAGCTATAGTAGAAGACACTTTCCCAAGGTGCCATGCAGTGGGACTGAACCCAGAGCCATGTAGTTGGAAAGCTTCTTACCACAATCACACCTACACCTGTCCTACCTACATGTTAATTTAAGCAAATTGCATAGATTCAATTACAGTAAAACCGTGTTCACATATATTTACCAGACTCTTGTAGAGTGAAATGTAGAAAAGCTTTGGCACCAAAATAATGGTCTCAGAGAAGATATTTTATCCATCTCAATTTGTTGGGCAGCTGTTGTTTAGATACTTCATTCTTTTGCAACAAATGACAACAACGGACAGGCGTAGTTCTCTCTGGAACTCTCTCCAAGAAGATATATGTAGAGAACAATGCAGTAAATATCTTCCCTGCGACAGTTACTGCTGTAACGAAATGTCCTTCTGTATTTGAGTGTACATGTGGGTGGGAAATATAAATGTATGCAGCCTAGTATATTCGTGTTCTTGTGTGTGTTTATGTGTGTGTATTTGTGTGTATGTGCAAGTGGGTGATGAAGTTTGTATGAGAAAGAGTGCTCAATACAGAGGTAGGGCAAGATTCTGCATGCATATATGTATGTGTGTATGTTTTTCTATGAGTTTTATTCAAGTTCTTCTTCAGAAGGTTCAAACCAGTTGCAATGTGCATATATATGTGTGTGTGTATAAGTGTATGTATATGTGTGTGGATGTTTGTATGTTTGTGCAGATGTGTGTGTGTGTGTGTGTGTGTGTATGCATATATGTACATATGTATGTGCTCATGCGTGTATGTAGTTATGTCGATGTGCTTATGTGCATGCATGGCTGTATATATGCAGATATGCAGGTTTGTAAATATGTATGAATGGATGTGTGTGCTTGTGTATTTCTATTGAGAGATAGGTAGATAGATAGAGAGAGAGATTCAGATGACTAGATAGATAGATGGAAAAATGGATAAAAAGAGAGATAAATAGATTATTGGATAGATAGATTGGCTGGTAGATAGATACATAGATAACGAGAGAGAGAGAGAGAGATTCAGATGACTAGATAGATAGATAGATAGATGGAAAAATGGATAAAAAGAGAGATAAATAGATTATTGGATAGATAGATTGGCTGGTAGATAGATAGAAAGATGGATGGATGGATGGAAAGAGAGATAAAAAGATGGATTATTGGATAGATAGGTAGATAGATAGAGAGATAAATACATAGCATGTCTGAAGAGTCATCAATATTGCCAAGTGCAATAATCGGCATGAAACAGACAGTAAAATTCTGACAAGTTATACACCATAGCCTGTAATATAGTCCTCAGTGATATAAAAATATAACCACTCCATTTTTAATATCGGGAGGATTTTTTTTCTGACTTAAGGACATCTAACTAATGATAAATATATATGTATATATTCTATCCGGTGAAGTGCCCATTCACACCTGCTGCTAAAAAATATTCATCTATAAGTGCAGAATGGTAAGGAGCTTGCTTCTCAACCACATGGTTCTGGGTTCAGTCCCACTGCATGGCACCTTCGGCAACTTTCATCTATTATAGCCTTGGGCCAACCAAAGCCTCGTGAGTGGATTTGATTGACAGAAACTGAAAGAAGCCTGTCATATATATATATATATATATATATATATATATATATATATATATACTTTAAAACCGATGTAACTTATGCATTTTTCTTTTAAAAAAAAAATAATAAACTTTAGGAGTATGTAAATTACATGAGTAAATTGTTTCCAGAATTTTTTAGAATTTTTTTTTGTTGAAAAGACGTACAAAATGTAAACATTTGTACCGGAATAGATTTTTACAGAATAAATAAGAGTTTAAATATAATGAAGTTGACTTTTATCTATGCTGGATGGTATAATGCTTACTTTCTTTCTGTATAAATTTACTAAAACCATTAAATGGTTAAGTAGTTTTTGAAGTCTGACGTTCATACTGGTAATTGCAGTCCAGGCCATATTATTACAAACAACACAAACATTTTTGTAATTCAATAGCTTTTAACGTGATAATTGTTAAACAGAAATTATTTTTATTTCATGCAAATTTAATAAAATCTAATCATAAATAAGTGAAATTATGCTAAATACAACTAAACCAGAAAGCTTTTTCGACAATTCGGAAAAATTTTGGGTGTGAATGTTACATGAGGAGAAGCTTTTTTTAACAAAATCACTTGCATAAATTACACAGGTGCACAAATTACATAGGTTTTTATGGTATGTATATATATATATGTTTGTGTTTGTGTGTCTGTGTTTGTCCCCCCAACATCGCTTGACAACCAATGCTGGTGTGTTTGCATCCCTGTAACTTAGCGGTTTGGCAAAAGAGACCAATGGAATAAGTACTAGGCTTACAAAGAATAAGTCCTGGGGTCGATTTGCTCGACTAAAGGCAGTGCTCCAGCATGGCCACAGTCAAATGACTGAAACAAGTAAAAGAGTAAAGAGTATATATATATAA
>NC_069009.1:5922215-5924414 GCF_001194135.2 Octopus bimaculoides
ATATTCAGTCCAAATGTGTGGCACCTTGGGCAAGTGTCTTCTACTATAGCCTTGGGCCAACGAAAGCCTTGTGAGTGGATTTGGTAAACAGAAAATGAAAGAAGCCCATCGTATATATGTATATATATATATGTTTGTGTTTGTGTGTCTGTGTTTGTCCCCCCAACATCGCTTGACAACCAATGCTGGTGTGTTTGCATCCCTGTAACTTAGCGGTTTGGCAAAAGAGACCAATGGAATAAGTACTAGGCTTACAAAGAATAAGTCCTGGGGTCGATTTGCTCGACTAAAGGCAGTGCTCCAGCATGGCCACAGTCAAATGACTGAAACAAGTAAAAGAGTAAAGAGTATATATATATAAAGTAAGTCCTGGGGTTGATTTGTTCACCTTAACCCCTTCAAAGTGGTGCCCCAGCATGGCCGCAGTCAAATAACTGAAACAAGTGAAAGATAGAAGAAATAGATAGACATCCATAGGTCTCGAGGGATCATAGATCTGTGCCTGGAGAATATTTTTGTCAGCTGCTGATGGTGGTGCAGTATTTGCTCTGGTTACAGAGGCCCACACAAAAGTGGCAGTCATGCAT
This sequence comes from Octopus bimaculoides, assembly GCF_001194135.2. NCBI lineage: Eukaryota > Metazoa > Mollusca > Cephalopoda > Octopoda > Octopodidae > Octopus > Octopus bimaculoides. Next base: position 5,922,803 of record NC_069009.1, read on the forward strand.
GGAGAGACTACATTTGAAGAAGCTCTCCACCAATGCTACCGACTTTTCCTTTCTTTGGGTGTGTTTTCCCTTGGTGGAAAGTTCTGGTTTCTCTTCCCCTCGCTCAATCCCCTTGTGTAGTACTTGTCTCCAGCTTCGGTAATCATTTGCAACCTCTTCCCATCTCAGGACATCCAGATCTATTGACTTCATATGTCTCTTGCAGACATTAATTATATGATAATTATAAAGAATAATTTCCTATAATTTATTTTTATTTATTATGCGCCCTTTTAAAGCCTAGCCAGACTCATGGATCTGGTTTCCCGGTTTCTATGGCATATGTGTTTCCCCCCAGCTGGACGGGACACCAGACCATCACAGCGTTAGTCAAGGAACAGGAAGAAAGAGTGAGAAAAAGTTGGGGCGAAAGAGTACAACAGTGGTTCCCCCCCACTTCCAGAGCCTCGTGGAGCTTTCGGTGTTTTCACTCAATAAACACACACAACGCCCGGTCTGAGAATCGAAACTGCGATCCTCTCACCGCGAGTCCACTGCCCTAACCACTGGGCCATTGCGCCTCCACAATTTCCTATAATGGTATCAGAATAGAAACTCAGCAACGTAAAGTTGATGCATGGTGCAGAAACAAATGTTGTGATCTATGATTAAAGCTTGATATCCTCCATCCATGTCATAACATTCTTATAAATCATCATCATCATTTAATGTCCATTTTCCATGCTGCCATGGATGAACAGTTTTGACATGGAGCTGACCAACCAAGGAGCTGTCCGGACTCTGATTGTCTGCTGTGGCATGGTTTCTACATACATGCATACATACATACATACATACATACATACATACATACATTAATTAATTAATTAATTAATTAAAAATGGGGAAGGCCAGATTATGGGATTACCTCAGGTTTCCTGTCCATAAAGGGTTTGGCTTTATGGCATATCATCAGGTCCTAAATACCTGTTGGCCTGTGATGGTTGACAGGGGCCAGCGAGGTAGAAAAACTACCCTCAGCTACTGTTTCTGTTCTGGCAGGCATTCTACGACTGGATACCGTTCTTAACGTGTGTGTATGTGTGTGTGTGCTCCACCACTGCTTGACAAGTGTTGTTGGTTTGTTTACATCCCCATGACTTAACAATACAGCAGAATGAGACAAAATCATAAGTGCCACTCTCCCAAAAAAAAAGACACAAATACTTTGGTCGGTTCGTTTGATCAAACTCTCCAATGCTGTGCCCCAGCATGGCCACTTTCCAGTGGCAGAAACTAAAACAAGACAAGAAGAGATATATTTTTTTGCATAGCCCTGTGTATTCGGTTTATGAAATTTCCTATCACAAAAAATTTATAAATACATTTATCGTAACCATATTTTTGTGTTCTTGTTGTTGTTGCAGTCGCGATACACTGTGCAAAAGGATTTGACAGATTTTCATAAATATTTATTATTATTACAAATATATTCACAAACACAAACATACACATGTGTGTGCATGCATACATGCACACACATGTACGCATATCTTCACATACATATATACATATATATATATACGACTGACTATATATATATATATATATATATATATATATATATATATAT
>NC_069009.1:5927130-5928285 GCF_001194135.2 Octopus bimaculoides
GGGCTAAACATAGAGGGGACAAACAAGGACAGATAAAGGGACTAAGTCAATTACATCGACCCCAGTGCGTAACTGGTACTTAATTTATCGACCCTGAAAGGATGAAAGGCAAAGTCGACCTCAGCGGAATTTGAACTCAGAACATAACGGCTGATGAAATACCGCTAAGCATTTCGTCCAGCGTGCTAACGTTTCTGCCAGCTCACCGCCTACTTTCAGTTTCTGTCTACCAAATCCTCTCACAAGGCTCTGGTTAGCCCGAGGCTATAGTAGAAGACGCAAGGTGTCATGCAGTGGGACTGAACCATGGGACCATGGGGTTGAGAACCAAGCTTACATACATATACATACATATGTTCCAGGTGATGATATATAAATGTGTGTGTGTATATATATTCATGCATGTGTGTATATATATTCATGCATGTGTGTATCCACTGAGGACAATTATGATTCTATTAAAACGACACAAACACATGGATGAAAACTCTCTCTGCATGTGGTGGCTTTAAAATGAATGTGACAATGAGGGGGCGGATGTGGGGGGGGGAGCAGGACTGTGGTGGTAGGGGTGGTTGTGGTGGGGTTGAGGAAGATGTACATTTGTGCTAGTGTTGTAGTTATTGTCGGTGGTGGTGGCGGGCCATGGCGTTAGTATTGTGAATGCATAATAGGATTGGGAAGGTAGTGGTGGTTGCGTAGGAGGTGGTATTGGTGGTGCTGCTTCTGCTTATGTTGGCAGAGGTGGCAAGGATGTACTGCTGATGGTGGTGGTGGTGTTTGTGGTAGTGTGTATGGTAATATTGGTGGTGGTGGTGGAGTGGTAGTGCATTTGTGGCATTGTTCTTGTTATTGTTGCAGGTGGTGGTGTTGGCTGTGGTGGTAGTATGGTGAGGCTATGATGTTGTTCATCATTGGTGTTAGAGACACCACCACCATCACAACTACTATAAACCCCACCACCACTATCACCACCACCACTATCACCACCACCACCACCATCACCACCACCAACACCACCACCACCAACACCACCACCACCACAACTACTATTACAACTACTATCACCACCACCACCACCATCACCACTATCACCTCCACCAACACCACTATCACTACCACCAACACCACCATCACCACCAACATCATCATCAC
>NC_069009.1:5928626-5929860 GCF_001194135.2 Octopus bimaculoides
CACCACCACCACCGCTACTACCACTATCACTATCACCATCATCACCACCACCACCACCACTACCACCATCACAACTATCACCACCACCCCTATCAGCACCACTACCACCACTACTACCACCATCACCACCACCACAAACACTACTACCACCATGACCACCACCACTATCACCACCACCACCACCACAAACACTACTACCACCATCACCACCACAACCACCGAGTCAAGATGTCTAAATGTAAATAATACTGGTTGTAATTATTACTGTATCTTCAGTATGGCTTCTTGCATTGTTGTATAGGTGTTAGTGGTGGCTGAGGTGGTGGTAGTAGTAGTAGTAGTAGTAGTAGTAGTAGTAGTAGATTGGTGGTGGTGGTGATGACATTTGTGGTGGTTTTTCACTGTTTTTGTTATTGTTTAGCCACAGGACAGTGTGAATCCAGCAAAGCCATGAACCTATAATCAAAGATATTCCAGCCGTGACCATCCCATCTTATCTTCAGAGAAGACTCTTTTACTTGTTCCAGTCATTTGACTGTGGCCATACTGGAGCACCGACTTTTGTCGAGCAAATCGACCCCAGGACCTATTCTTTGTAAGCCTAGTACTTATTCTATCGGTCTCTTTTTGCCAAACCACTAAGTTATGGGGACATAAACACACCAGCATTGGTTGTCAAGCAATGCTGGGGGGAACAAACACAGACACACAAACACACACATATATATACATAGACATATATACGATGGGCTTCTTTCAGTTTCCTCTACCAAATCCACTCACAATATTTTGGTCAGCCTGAGGCTATAGTAGAAGACACTTGCCCAAGGTGCCATGCAGTGGGACTGAACCTGGAACCATGTGGTTGGTAAGCAAGCTACTTACCACACAGCCACTCCTGCGCCTATATGTTAACTATCGTTAACTATTGTACTATACATGGGGTAATGTAGTCCTAGATACACTATGTCTGAATAAAATATGGGATGATCTCTGCTAAACTATCTTTGATCATGGGTCAGCTGGATCAGGACTGACCTGGGGCTGAGTAGCAACTAGAAGTATTGCTGCTAATGCTAATTTCTGTACTATACTTTAGATAATGTAGTCCAAGATACACTATGAGTAAAAGATTGGATGGTATTACATTAGTTGGAACAGCTTTGAGCATAGGTCTCCTGGATCAGGACTGACCTGTGGCTAAACAACAACAGCAGCTTAACCCCCCCCCCCC
>NC_069009.1:5930479-5932807 GCF_001194135.2 Octopus bimaculoides
TATATATATATATATATATATATATATATATATATATATGTGTGTGTGTGTGTGTGTGTGTGTGTGTGTATTTATATATAGATATATAATATGCAACAAAATGCTTATGTACACCTGATGCAGACTACCACCAAGTAGTACTCAAAGAAATCTGAACATTAAGCTTCAACCTCTCCATCAGCGTACATATTACAGAGGTAGAAAAATCAGTAATAAGAATGATCTTTGAAAGGACAGACGAAAAAACAAAAAAAAAAACATGAAAATAATGTAATTTATATGCAAAGATACATTTACAAATTGTATGATGTAATCAAGTGTTTTCTTTACAGCTGTTTCAGATAACTGATGACTGGTTCATACAACCATGAATATAACGTAAAAAAAGGTCAATGTTAAGTCATTAATGTAGGAATTTGTAAGGGCAAGGGGAAAATATCAACATGGATTTTAGTAGCGCCATGCAGCAAAATCATGATATCTTTATCTGTGTTCTTTGCTTTTATGTATACCTACAATAGTCACTTGGTATTGTACATGCTTGCATGATATTCATGTTTATGGCAAACAGTCATCGGTTATGTGAAACAACTGTAAAGATAGGACTTGATTACACCAAGTAAATTATCTTTGCAACTATACAATATAAATACATCCTTTATGCCTGTTATTGTTTGTCTAGAGAGACAGAGGCCTTGTTTTGGCACAACCTTGAGGAGTTTAGTTAAACAAATTGATCCTAGCATGTGTTTTTTCATGCCTGGCACTTAGTGTATCAATCTCTTGTCAAACCACTAAGTTACAGGTACACGAAAAAATCAACACCAGTGTTTTATTCCTAAATTTTATCTAATTAACCTAAGATCACATTCATTCCAACTATGACCATCCCTAAATGTAAAAAACTCAGGACAAATTACCCAGTATGCCTATTTTTAAGATGGAATGTGATTTGAGTGAGTTTTGGTTGTTATTTCTACCAGGTGTAGCTACCATGTAGAGATCTCCCTCATTGGCTCATATATACATATATATATATACATATATATATATATACATACATAAGCCAGTAGGGTATGAATGAGGGAGATTTAGCTGCTATTTCTAACAGGTGTAGCTACTATGTAGAGGTCTCCCTCAATAGGTCATGCATATATACTTATATAAAACAGTAGGGTGTGATTTGAGGGAGATTTGGCCTCTATTTCCACCAGGTGTAGCTGCCATGTAGAGGTCTCACTCATCAGCTCATACATATATAGGTACATAAGATAGTGACGTGTGGTTCGAGGAAGATTTGGCTGCTATTTCTACCAGGTCTTGCTACCATCTAGAGGTCTCCCTCATTGGCTCATACATACACACAAAAGACAGTAGGGTGTTATTTGAGGGAGATTTGGTCGCTATTTGTACCTGGTCTAGCTACCATGTAGAGGTATTCCTCATTGGCTCATATAGACATATACGTAAGACTGTAGAATGTGATTTGAGGGAGCTTTGGCTGCTATTTCTACAAATTTTGGCTACCATGTTGAGGTCTCCCTCATTGGTTTGTGGCATTGTTGTTAATGTTGTTTAATTTGGCATTGTTGCTAGTAATCACAGCATGGGGTGGCTAAATGGTGACTTAAGGGTAGTTGATGTGTGAATGCTGGGTGGATGTGGACCTTAGATATGGTGTTTTTATATGATTTTATAATTTTTTTTTTTTTTTCACAGAAGGAGGAGGGATGAAATTTCACAAGGGTAGAGGGAAGAGGAGGTGACATAACCTACAACAACACACACACATACACACACACACTTGCACAAACATGTACATGGAGAAAATAAATTGAAGGGAAAAAAATAAAGGGGTCTGCCTGAAACCCTTTAAAAAATTTTAGGGACTTCTTTTTCAAATATTGGCATTGAGTAATTAGAAAACGGTTGGTTTGGGGGCAGTGGGGGAATTGGATGGGGTGGGCTGTCTTGTCTGTTTGTCTCTGCATTGCACTTGCTGGCTGTCCGTCTGTCTATCTTATCTATCGTTCTATCTCAATATTTGTCTGTATCTATCTATCTATCTATTTGTCTGTCTGTCTGTCCATCCATCTTTATCTATCTATCTATTTATCTATCTACCACTCTATCTATCTATCTGTCTGTCTGTCTATCTATCTATCTATCTATTTGTCTGTCTGTCTATCTATCTATCTATCTATCTCTTTGACTATCTGCCTATCTATTTGTCTCTGTGTTGATCCATCCATCTGTCTATCTATCTACCTTCCTATATACGTATCTGTCTATATCTGTCTGTCTATCTATCTATCTATCTATCTGTCT
>NC_069009.1:5933148-5934007 GCF_001194135.2 Octopus bimaculoides
TGGTAGTTGAAGTGGTAATGGTGGTGCTGGTGGTAGTTGAAGTGGTAATGGTGGTGCTGGTGGTAGTTGAAGTGGTAATGGTGGTGCTGATGGTAGTAGTGGTAGTGATGATGTAGTTTACAGTAGTAGTGGCGGTGATGGTCAAGGTGATGATGTTACTGCTGGTGTCAGAGGTTGCGATTACAACGACAGCGATGATGATGATGATAGCGATGATGGTGGTGGTGGTGGTGGTGATGGACATGTTGTTTGCAGTGATGATGGTAATGATGCTAAATGACACACTGCCATCAGCATCATCATCGTCATCACCATCCTTACCACCACCACCACCACTACCATCCTCCTCATTATCATCATCATCATCTTCGTTATCATTATCGTCATCATCGTTGCTGTCATCCACATTATCATCCTCACCACTACCATCATCATCATTGCTTCAGCCGTCATCATCGTCATCATCACCACTAGAAGCTCCATCATTGTTATGTATTATTATTATTATTTTGTTATAACCATTATCATCATCATCACAATCTTTGTTTCATCATCATCATCATCTCCGTTTCTGTCGCTTCATTGTTGTCGTCATCACAAACATCTTCCTCTTCCTCGTTAGTATCATTGTCACATTTTCGCAGCTGCTTATGATTGTTATATAAATGGCGTTGCCCCTCCCCCCCGCTCACCTCCAACTCACCCCCCACCTGCAACCCTGTGACCCCTTCCCTTGGGGGCTCATCTTCATCGCAGTTATCCATGATATGTTTTTGCTCAAGCCAGCCAGCCAGGAAGTAAGCCAGTCAGCAAGCCAAGCTCCAGCTTTACCTCGCACTCCACTCCAGACACTCCACTC
>NC_069009.1:5934608-5936889 GCF_001194135.2 Octopus bimaculoides
TTGTGTGTGTGTGTGTGTGTGTGTGTGTGTGTGTGCATGTATCAGGTGACACGGGAGCTATGCAAAATGACTTTGGGTCAGGGTCCAGTTTGGATTCTAACTTCCATGTGTTAAGGCACGTCCGTGTGTATAAATAAGTGTATGATTGGGTTTAGCTGTGTATGTGTGGTTGTTTGTGTGTGTGTGTGTGTGTGTGTGTGTGTGTTTGTATGTGCGTGGCTGAGTGGTTAGGGTGTTTGGCTGACACTCATGAGGTTGTGTGTTAGGATTTCGGTATGCTCTTCATGAATCCCCAAATAGTTACAGGGGTCGGACCCCACTATTTTTATAGGCCCTTACTGGTTGTTGAGAAGGCTCGTGGCTTAGTGGTCATGATGTTTAGCTTGCGATTGTAAGGTCATGAGTTCAATTCCTGGCATCACATTGTGTCCTTGAGCAAGATATTTTACTCCATATTGCTCCAGTTCACTCAGCTGGCCAAAATGAGTTGTACCTGTGTTTCAAAGGGCCAGTCTTATCATATTCTCTGTCGTGTTCAATCTCCCTGAGACCTATATTAAGGGTACATGTGTCTGTGAAGCGCTCAGTCACATGCACATTAATTTCATGTGGCAAGCTGTTCCGTTGATCGGATCAACTGGAACCTTTGTCATCATAACTGATAGAGGGCCATTGTCCTTGAGCAAGACACCTTACTCCATGTTGTTCCAGTCCACTCACCTGGCAAAACTGAGTTGTACCTGTAATGCAAAAGGGGTCAACCTTGTTACATTTAGTGTCACTTCTTCTTCTTCTTCTTCTTCTTCTTCTTCTTCTTCTTCTTCTTCTTCTTCTTCTTCTTCTTCTTCTTCTTCTTCTTCTTCCTTATTCTTCTTCTTCTTCTTCTTCTTCTCCTTCTTCTTCTTCTTCTTCTTCTTCTTCTTCTTCTTCTTCTAGGAATGTATTATCCTGGCAGTCACTGTGTTTCCTCTCAAGTTGGTTTCAAATGCTGGCTAACCATGGTGCTACGTTGCATATCCAATAGCGTGCGGTTAATTCAGTTGAAACCCGTGTAGGTCCCGAAAAGATACTGTAAATAACTGTTAAATAAAATTACGGATGTGAAAAATCTCCCTTCTCCTTATCATTATTAAAATTATATAGCCCCCTAAAAATCCCCTGCGTATTATACTCAAGGGCGGACTATACTCGAGGATTTATGGTATATACATATACATATATTCTGTGTCTTTGTGTCTGTGTTTATCCCCAACCATTGCTTGACTACCGATGTTGGTGTGTTTATGTCCCTGAAACTTAGCAGTTCGATAAAAGAACCGATAGAATAAATACTAAACTTACAAAGAATAACTCTTGGGGTTGATTTCTTCGACTAAAGGTGGTGCTCCAGCATGGCCGCAGTCAAATGACCGAAACATGTAAAAGAGTAAAAGAGATATATATATTCATATTTTGAGTTCTATTTTTCCTGTTTGCATCACCATAAATGTATATGGAACCATGTATGTAGAAATATATGTCTGCTTGTCTGTCTGTCTGTCTGTCCCTCTACCAAATTCACCAACAATTTATTGGCCTGATACTACAGCAGAAAGAAAACATTTATCAATGGTGCCACACAGTGGGATTGAACACTCAACCACGTACTTGCAAAGCCATGGTTCTTCACCACAGGCCCAACCCTGCCTGCATCGAAATTGATTCAATTTATTTTCAATATATATTCATTTTGATTCCTAGACCCCCCCACCCCCTCCACTTACCTGATCTTTTTCATTGTCCCCCTTCTTCTTATTATTCCTGTCCGTCAACCCTTCCCCCATCTGGCGGCACCATAGAAAAATTTTGTGCAGTGAAGGGTGGAGAGAGAGGGGGGGGGTAAATAGTAAATGCGGGGTGGGGCAGGGTGGTGTTTTGCTATTAATGTCTTATATTGTGATGCTGTCTTTCTCATGCAATTTCTATCCCTCTGCTCTCTTCCTCCCTGTCTGCCTGTCTCTCTCTCTCTCTGTCTCTTTCTCTCTCTGTTGTCATAAAGACAAACATGTGTCTTGAACTGTATCGCAATATGATGCCATCACAATCTATATACGCAGACATTGCATTCTTAGAATGAGGATGGTAACCTGAAAGACAATAGCGCAGAAACAAAATGTTATATGTATGTATATATGTATGTATATATGTGTATATATATATATATATATATATATATGTGTGTGTGTATATGTATATATATGTATACATGTACATAACTATATCTGTGCACATATATATATAT
>NC_069009.1:5938072-5943797 GCF_001194135.2 Octopus bimaculoides
CAGGAAAAATCAACGACGACAACATCAACAACAGAAAGAAACACTATACAGACAAAAACAAACAAACAAACAAAGAGACACGTCGAGGAAACCGCATTTCGTGTTGTGCAATATGTGGCAAAAATATTGATAAGATGCCACAAAGAATTTACTAATATGGCATGAAACAGCAAGATAGCTAAATCTCAGCCGATTTTTACAGAAACGCCAAGGAAGAAAAAAAAAAAAAAAGAAAATTTCCAGAAAAACACAAAGATATAGCCAGGAGTGCCAGTGATATACAAAGACACAGTTGCTGCCACAGAGGAAGAAAGCCATATTCTTGAATGGTCTTGTGTATCAACCCACCCCTTGCCCTTATCCGTTCTTGGGTTGCATGCAAATAAAACTCGTGATATTGCTATGAATTCTATGTTTCTGATGATCTCTGCGGCCAGTTTGGGAGTTTGGGAGTTTCTACAATCGGTGGTTCTCATCTGAGGTTCATATAACCTTTAGGGGTTCCCATAAGATTTTGTTGTTAAAATTTACCACCAATAAATTCATTATGCTTCTACAAGATTTTAATTTTTTTATATAAATCTTTGTAATTCAGACATAATATATCTCGGACTACATTATCAAATGTATAGTACTATAGTTAGTATTTGTGGCTATAGTTGTTATTGTTGTTTAGCCCCAGGTCAATCCTGATCCTGTAGACCTATGATCAGAGGTTCTCAACCAGGGTTGGTTTCATATGGCTCTTGGGGATCCATATAGGATTTTGTTGTTAAAATTTGTCTGCCATAAATTGCTTATGCTTCTTCAATGCACAAAATATTTTAATTATTTTTATACAATTCCTAATTATATCTAATTAGAAAAATATAGGGTAGCGTTGATTGGATAAAGCAGGGGTGGTTCTTATACTCTTTTCCACTTAGTGATCGCTGACATGGCTATGTACCCCTTGACCCTACAAATTAAACAAATTGCAGCTAAAACAGGAAGATATAACCAAGAGTGCCAACAGTACAAAAGACATGGTTGCTGCCATGTAGGAAGGAAATCATATTCTTGAATAGTCTTGTGTCTCAACCCACCCCTCGTTCTTATCTGTTCTTGGGTTGCATGAAAATAAAACTTTCCATATTGCTAAAAATTCTGTCTCTGAGCATTGGTGATCTCTGCAGCCATTTTGGGAGTCTCTGTGATCATAGAAGATTTTGTTACCATCTTTCTGTTGAAATACACTGTTTTATAGTCGTTTTGGTTACCGTTTGTGTAACACTGCTTTTACATGTTTCCTTGATTTTTGGGAAATTACTTAGTGATCATTGGATGTTACTAAACTCCACAACACTCACTCCTTGAGATATTGGCTATTTTTTAAGCCATGTCTATGACTTGAATCCAGCAAGACTTATTTGAATTGTTGTAAACTCTAGTAGTTAGTATGAAGCATTAGCTAGTGTGAATTTTAAGTTGTAATTCTCTATGACAAAATGACTTTACTTTCCAATTGTACTATAAATACATAAATAAACTAATGTAGTAATTATTTTCTCTCTTTTTACGTTCTTCAACTTGTTAATGAAATTTATTTCTGCAATTATGAAACTGTATTATGAAACTGTATTGAAAATTTTATATATTTTTCAAAAGCGTCAATACTTTTATGATGTGGTGGTTCATCTCCATGATCACGTCAGGAGGTCACCAATTTTATAAAGTCGGTTTGGTTACTGTTTGTGTAACACTATTTTTATATGTTTTCCATTTGGAAATAGATAATAAATATATTTTACTTTTGAAGTAGGAATACATATTGATAAACATGTCACTTATAACTTACTTATAAGTTTTATCATTTATACATAAATCCTGACTCCAGCTACATAAACGCCATGGTGACAAATATATACTCTCAAACGCTAACGGACATTTTATGCATGCATGTATGTTGAAGATAAATAAATTTGTGTTCTTTTAACCGCTATAAAAAAATACACAGTTTTATAATTGCAGAAATAAATTTCATTAACAAGTTGAAGAACGTGAAGAGAGACAAAATAATTACTACACCAGTTTATTCATGTATTTATAGTACAATTGGAAAGTAAAGTTATTTTGTAGAGAATTACGACTTAAAATTCACACTAGCTAATCCTTCATACTAACTACTAGAGTTCACAACAATTCAAATAAGTCTTGTTGGATTCAAGTCATAGACATGGCATAAAAAATAGCCAATATCTCAAGGAGTGAGTGTCATGGAGTTTAGTAACATACTGCAATCACAGATTTTCCCAAAAATCAGGGTTTTTATAACTGCTCATATCCAAATGCTAAGAATTGTATTTCCTGAAAGATTCCTTTGACGAAAGTTTAGAATTCGTATTTATGGGCAGTAATTTTAACTAGTGGGATTACCAACAATTATGCTTGTTTGGGCAAACGACCATTATGTCATATTGCCGCCTTTTTTTACTTGCTTCAAATGCTTTTTTTTTCAATCAACTTTGGAAATAATTAAGAATTTTATAACATAATTTTGTTATTATTATGTTTGTGATTAGAGCAAAAATTAATATGGAATCCTGATGATTTTAATTTCGATCACTTTAACCCTTTTGTTCCCTTATTTCTGCCTTTGGTTCAATAAATTTTGAAAATAATGAAGAATCTAGTGATATAACTCTGTCACTATTAATCTGGTATTTGGAACATAAATTAACATGAACTTTTAATGGAAGGTTTTGATTTCGATCACTTTAACCCTTTGGTTACCATATTTGAAATTCAACACCTTTCTTTCAGTTAATTTTGAAAATAACTAAGAAATTTAGTAAAATAACTTTGTCGTTACCAAAGTGGTGTTTGGAACATTAAAAGGAAATTTTGATGGAAGGTTTTGACTTAGATCACTTTAACCCTTTGGTTATCATACTTCTGTTGAAATCCACTGCATTTGTTTGAATCAAGTTTGATAATAATGAAGAATTTAGCTGAAATAACCTTGTCGCTTTTATGCTAAGGTTTAGAATATAAATTAATATGAAATTTTGATGGACGGTTTTAATTTAGATCACTTTAAAACAAGAACTTTGTGTCATAGAACCAACAGCAGCAGTCCCGAGTGGAATGGTATCAAACTGGTTAACACTTTTATTTCCACATCTCAGTTGAAATACGCTGCCTTTGTTTCAATTAATTTTGAAGCTAATGAAGAATTTAGTAGAATAACTGTCAGTATTAAGTTTCAGTTTGGAATATCAAATTAACATAAAATTTTAATGGAAGGTTGTAATTTAGATTGCTTTAAAACTGGTAGTTTTGTATTGTAGAAACCAGGGGCAGTTTCAGGTACCTTTTGTATCAAAAGGGTTTATCTTTTTTATAAAATGTCTTGCTCAGTTGCTCAGCAAATATTTCATTTGGAGGCTCAGCACTGAAGCAGGGTACTAGCTCAAGAAGCACAGGTGTGGACATGTGGTAAGGAGTTTGCCTTCCAACCACATGGTTCTGGATTCAGTCGCACTATGTGGCATCTTGGACAAGTGTCTTCTGTCATAGCCTCAGAACAACCAAAGCCATATGAGTGGATTTCGTAGAGAGAAACTGAAAGAAGCCCACCATATACATAGATGCATACATACACACACACACATATACTTACTTACATACATACATATAACAGAACAGGAAACTGAAAATATTTTGGTGTTATATATTCATCATTACACATGTTTCATTTACTAATATGAATTACAAAGATTTACACTTAGATTGACATGAAAGAAATTTCCTGTTAGAAATCGTTCAGACAGAAAAATTATAATAATTATATAATAATATTATAAAAATTAATAAAAAATTATATAATGTATTATAATTTTTCTCTGTCTAATGAATTTGCAACAGGAAATTTTTTTCTTGTCTATATAACATGTAAAACTGTATAATTCATAGGCATAGGAGTGGCTGTGTGGTAAGAAGCTTGCTTACAACCCACATGGTTCTGGGTTCAGTCCCACTGCATGGAACCTTGGGCAAGTGTCTTCTACTATAGCCTCCTTGTGAGTGGATTTGGTAGATGGAAACTGAAAGAGGCCTGTCGTATATATATATATATATATATGTGTGTGTGTGTTTGTGTGTCTGTGTTTGTCCCTCCAACATCGCTTGACAACTGATGCTGGTGTGTTTACAACCCTGTAACTTAGCGGTTCAGCAAAAGAGACCGATAGAATAGTTACTAGTCAAATTGCTTGACTAAAGGCGCTGCTCCAGCATGGCCACAGTCAAATGACTGAAACAAGTAAAAGAGTAAAAGAGTAATTCCTTTATTCATTTATTTGTTTCAGTCATTTGACTGTGGCCATGCTGGAGCACCGCCTTTAGTCAAACAAATCGACCCCAGAACTTATTCTTCGTAAGCCTAGTACTTATTCTATTGGTGTCTTTTGCCGAAGTGCTTAGTTACGGGGACGTAAAAACACCAACATTGGTTGTCAAGCAATGGTGTGGGGGGGGGGGGGGGGAGACAAACATATACATATACACGCAGTGGGATTGAACCTGGAACCACGTGGTTGGGAAAATAAATAACACTCAATAATGAAGAGAAATTTATTGCTTAGTGACTTAGAAGCTCGTTCACTTAAGAGCTGAATTGGACAGTAGTAGACTAAATTGATCATTCTGTGGCTGAGTAATTTCATAGCTCAGTGGCTGAACGGATTACTCACACGGTGAGCAGTACAGTGGCATATCAGCTTGGTAATCCAGTTGCCGAGTAATTTGGTGTTTCACTAGATCAGGAGAATGGTGGCTAACTTCATGGCTCAGTGCCTGAGTAGAATTGAAGATTGTTGACTTGTGAAATGAGCAGCTCAGTTGCTGATTGGCTTGGTAATGCAGTGGCTGAGTAATCTGGTAGAGTAGTAGACTCAGTAAAACTTTGACTCAGTGTCTGACTAATTTCGTTGGTCTGTGATATGGTCAAATGGGAGACCAGTGGCTCAGTTGACGGGTAGCTCATTTGACTTAGTGATTTGGTCGCTCAGTAACTTAGTGGCTTATTATCTCAGTAGAGTGATGGCTTGGCTCAGATTCTGTGTGAACCAATGAGAGAGGCTTCTACAGGGTAGCTAAACCTGTTAGAAGCAGTTGCTATATCTGCCTCTAATCACACCTTACTGTCTTATGTATGTGGTAGGTATGAATGAATGAGGGAGACCTCTATATGGTAACTAGACCTGGTAGAAACAGCAGCCAAATCTCCCTCAAATCACACTCTACTGTCTAATGTAAGAACATAAGACAATAAAAGAGATGTTTACATGGTAGTTAAACCTGTTAGAAATAGCAGCCAAGTCTCCCTCAAATTGCACCTGATTACTTATATGTATGTATCACTGCCTACTGTCTTATGTATGCATGAAGCAATGAAGGAGATCTCCACATGGTAGCTAGACCTGGTAAAAATAACAGCCAAATCTCCCTCAAATCACACGCTACTGTCTTATGTTTGTATGAGCCAATGAGGGAGACCTCTACATGGTAGATAGACCTGATAGCAATAGCAGCCAAATTTTCCTCAAATCACACCCTACTGTCTTATTTATGTATATATGTATGTGTCAGTGAGAGAGAATTCTACATGGTAGCTAAACCTGGTAGAAATAACTACCAAACCTCCCTTGTGTGTGTGTGTGTGTGTGTATATATATATATATAT
>NC_069009.1:5944640-5945144 GCF_001194135.2 Octopus bimaculoides
CCACCACCATCATGACCCCTACCATTGGTCTCCGATTTCCACCATCTTCCTCCCCACTCCACTGTATTATTGTCCCTCATCCTTTTCCCCACAGCCTAACCACCACTACCACCTACACCACAGCAAACAACAGCTACTACAACCACCACAATAATGCAATGTACCACTCCACTCCTATTTTGCAGTGTCAGTTACAGAACTTATGTCTGAGAGTGTCTCCATATGATGATGGTGGTGGCAGTGGTGATGATGATGGAGTGGAGGTGGTTGTTGTGTTGGTGGTAGTAGTCGTGTTGGTGGTGGTGATGTGAGTGGTTTTGGTTGTATTTTTGACGGTGGTGGTGGTGGTTATGTTAATGGTAGGGGGTGATGGTGACAAGAATGATGATTATGATGATGGCTGTGGTGGCTGCAACGGTGGTAGTGGCTGGTGATTGCAGTGATGTTGATGGTGGTGGTGGTAGCAATGATGATGGTGGTGGTGGTGGTGGTGGTGGTGGTGGT
>NC_069009.1:5945719-5947090 GCF_001194135.2 Octopus bimaculoides
GATGGTGGTGATGATGACGATGACGATGACGATGACGACGATGACGATGACGATGACGATGACGATGACGATGACGATGATGAAGATGATGATGATGATGATAACCTTACAATTTCTATTGTTCTTCTTGTTACTGTCGTTGTCATATCCACCTTACAGTTATCATTCCTGTAACGCTTGTCCTCCAATATTGTTCTCATTATCGTTTTCATTGCTGCTGCTGTTGTTGTTGTTGTTGTTGTTGTTGTTGTTGTTGTTCCTGCTGTCACTGTTGTTGTTGTTGAAGCTGCTTTGCCGCCATTATTATTGTCATCGTCATTTTCATCTTCATTGTCATCGCTCCCTTCATCGTTGTTATTGTCGTCATCGTTGTTGTTCTGATGTTCACCTCACAGTTATTATATACACAACATTCATATGTTGTTGTCACTGATATTGATCTTGTTGTTGCTGCTGCTACTGTTATTGTCATCTTCATCGTCACAGCTGTTGTTGTTGTTGTTGTTGTTGTTGACATGTTCACCTTACAATTATTTTGCCCCTGTTACGTTGTAAGAAAACGATTCCTGGGCTTCTGGGACAAAAAGGGGTTTCTCATTTCTCACCCCTCGACTTTCTCTTTCCTTATTTATCTGGCTTTAACCATCCCCCTCCTTTCTCTCTTATTTTCACTTTCACTTTAGCTATGTATGTATATGTATCTGTTTATGACTGCTTATGTATGTTTCTGTTTGTCTACCTACTTATCTACCTATCTCTCTTTTTAACTATAAATCTCCCTCCCTCCCTCCCTCTCTCTCTCTCTCTCTCTCTCTCTCTCTCTCTCTCTCTCTTATATATATATATATATTTCTTTGTATCTATCAATCTATCCGTTTATGTCCATCTATATATCTTTCCAGCCAGCCAGCCAACCAGTCAGTCATCTATTTATCTGTCTGTCTCCATCCATCTATCTATATCTAAATATCTATATTTATCTATCTTTGTCTGTCTGTCTGTCTGTTTATCTATCTATCTATCTATCTATCTATCTATCTATCTATCTATCTATCTCGTTGACTATCTGCCTATCTATTTGTCTGTCTCTGTGTTGATCCATCCATCTGTCTATCTATCTGTCTACCTTCCTATATACGTATCTGTCTATCTCTATCTACCTGTCTATCCACCTATATCTACCTCTCTATCTATCCATCCGGTAGGCTGCCTGTGTATGTCTCTTTCTCTCTATGTATCTGTCTGTCCCTCTCTCTTTTCCTCTGCTCTCCCTCCACTAATCCACCACCCCCACACTCCTGCTGCTTTCCAAATCTTTTTCTATTATCTCTAGGGTCCAATTTGATGACACCAACCATACAGCCACACACA
>NC_069009.1:5948502-5949109 GCF_001194135.2 Octopus bimaculoides
CACACACACACACACACACACACACACACACACACACACACACACACACACACACAGAGTCTCTCATACACACAGTCTTATACACAGTCAAACACACACACTCACACACATAGTCTCTCTCTCCCTGTCTCTCACACACACACACACACACACACAGCAAGTCATCTGTCCAAGTGCTCTTCTATCCTTCAGCCAAGATATCAGCCTGGCACGACACAAACAACAACAATAACAACAACAACAACAACAGCAATTAATACAAAGAATAACAGCATCAACATCAATGACTGTATTTGAAGACAGAAATGACCATGGATGACAGTGCTGCGGAGCAATGACAACACCGATGACGACACTGACAATTACAATGACAACGATAATTATGATGATGATGATGATGATGATGGTGATGATGACGATGATGGTGATGATGGTGAAAGTGGTGATGGTTGTGGTGGTGATGATATTGATGATGATGATGTTGATGATGATGATGATGGTGATGATGATGATGATGATGATAATAACGAGGAGGAGGCCGGTGATGATGATGATGATGATGATGATGATGTTGATGGTGCTGATGATGGTGATATTGATGATAATT
>NC_069009.1:5950444-5952920 GCF_001194135.2 Octopus bimaculoides
TGGAAAATTACAGGACAAGTTATTACACTTGGAAAAGTTAAGGACAACATATTACATCTGGAAAAGTACAGAACAAAAAAATTTGTACTTAAAATATTGCAACCAAGGATAAAATTTCAAATAAAATATTTAGATTTAGAAAATATTAGCTAAAAATTTGATTCCAAGTTATTACTTCTATTTGTTACTACTTGCTACTTCTATTAAAAATTAACTGAATTAAAATATTTTTTGCACTTTAAAAAAATTCATTTTTTTAATTATTAATTAATAAGTAGAAATTTGAAAAAAAAAAGTTATAAAAAAATAGTAGTACATAGTTTCTTAGTACAATAAATAGAATAATACAAAAATTAGTTATATATTACAGTAAAATCTACCGATAACAACAAATTCACAGTAAAATTTGCTTGAGCTATCGCCTAAGTTATTGCCAAGTCTTTACATTTTTAGTCTTGACCCAATATCTATTTTTTACATAATGAATTTGCCTACCATATATACTATTCTACCTTGCATAAAACTTTTGCCATATTGGCACTTCTGGCTCTCATTTTTTAAGTATTCTAGTGTATCAATATTTTACCAAAATGATGGTACCTTTTTTAATTATAATGTTTCTTTTTAAATTACAATCAAATAACTTTTAATATTCAAATTTTATCCTTAGTTGCAATATTTTAAGTAAAAATTTCTTTACCAGATGTAATAACTTGTCCTGTAATTTTCCAGGTTTATAATCCTAACAATATTATTTCTCTTGCCTGCATTTTTCCATGCAATCCATGTTTTTTCCAGGCTATGCTATTATGCTAATTAATAATGTGTCAATTAATAATTTTAAGATTTTACCTTATGCTTTTTTTCTCTATATATTGCTCATGAAATAAAAAAGTTATTAAGATCTAAACTTGATTAAAGGTGTTACTTACAGGGAGCAGTCCTCTTCAAAACTGTTAACAGTTTTTAATTTGGTTGAGAACTGAATTAGCGACAATCTCTGAAAGATGTTGTATGTGAGTAAATTGTGGCCTTAAGAATATTATTCAACTACTACCATAGTTGAATGATTCTTTGAGAATTCTTAAAAACTGAGAAATTCCTGTCAATGTAAACTAGTACGATTCTGTTTCTCATCTCAGATATTACGGGCCTGTGTTTACATGATATAATTGCATTAATTAATACAGATGACGTAATTCAACTAATTGCAAATTAGCAATGTTGGTGATAATTTTTTCCTTACCTCAGTTATGCCCATGACATATATCAAATGTCCCCTTATAGAACTATATTCATAAAAAAACTATAGAACTATATTATCACCCTCAAATTTAACTTTTTTCTTTTAAAACTTCATTGTATGAGATTGATACCATGAAATTCCTCTAATTGAGCTCTATCATTTAAGCTTAATTAAAATATAGTTTGTTCTTAAAATAAAAAAAAACTTAATTATACTTAAATCCAATTTTTTGCCTTACTTAAATATTTTTTCATGATATTTTACCTCACAACGTTTTTTGATTCAGAATTTTGTTGCATGGGACCAAAACTATGAAATTCCTTATGCTTTCTTCTATCATTGAAGCTAAGATAAATAAAGTCTGCTTTTATAATAAAGTTATTTAGCTCTAAATTTGATTGGTGGTGTTACTTACTCTCCTATAACGTTGCTACAAATTTTGATGTAAACTTTTTCTGCTGGACAAAATCTCAGTTTTTTTTTAATGCCAAAATTGAGCTAGGGATCAGTCCTCTTCAAAAATGTTAACTGTTTTCCATTTGGTTAAGAACTTAATTAGCGACAAAGCTCTGAAAGATCCTGCATGTGAGTAAATTGCAGCCTTAAGAATATTAAGATTGTTTAATGTCCACCTTCCATGACAACATGGGTTGGATGGTGTGGCAGGAGCTGGTCAGGGAAGAACCTGCACCAGACTTCTTCATCCGTTTCTGCAGGGTTTTTTTATGGCTGGAGGCCCTTCCTAACACCAACCATGCATGTATATATGTATATATACAGGATGGGTTAAAAGTTACATACAAAATAAGTTCCATATTCCCCACATTTGCCAGACTTGCTTCAGTCTTTATAAAATTGAATAAGGTAAATAAAATGATGATGAATACACATGTACTTGTACATGATGAACAAGATGAATAATAATAATAATAATAATAATAATAATAATAATCATAATAATAATAATAATAATAAATGCCCGGATGCGGTACCAGGCAGTGGCTCTCATGGCTTCTGATCTTAATTGATTGGAAGTGTTATCATGTTTTGTCTTGGTATAAAAAGATGGGTTTTACAGCAAATATTCTGCTCAATACCACAGATTTGCTTGTCAGTTGTTTGACCTTAGCCAGTTGAGCATGTCCCTTGGTGGCTGACGATATGTGCATCTCTGATCATGAGCAGAAGTAGTGGGGGAGCATCATAGCCATGTGCTGAGAGGAGTTCTTT
>NC_069009.1:5952996-5954221 GCF_001194135.2 Octopus bimaculoides
AATAATAATAATAATAATAATAATAATAATAATAATAATAATAATAATAATAATAAATGCATGTGCCTGGTGTACCCTTATCAAACGGGTATTCATGATGGGTATACTGGGCTTTGTATGTTTTACTCCAGTGTCACTTTGATGGCATGCACTGCTCTCTCACTCAATAATAATAATAATAATAATAATAATAATAATATCTCAAATGTTTTGGTGCTTGACTTTTGGCCCATGCTATATATATATATATATATATATATATATATAAAGAGAGAGAGAGATGTATGTACATATATATATGTATAGGCGTACATATGTATATATGTATACACAAACACACCCATATAAATACATATGAATACATGCATTGTATGTAATAATGAGACACCATGTCATTTGCGAACAATGCATTTGACTTTGATATGGTTGACGTGAGAGAAGAAGAAAGAAAGGTCAGTGGATGATTTCTAAACACAAGGACTGAAGTGAGATTAAATTGTTCTGGAACTTTCCACGAGATAATTCTGATTTCAAAATTTGACATCTAGTACACTAGCAGCCGTCAGAGTAAAAGGAAACAGCAAAGACGCACAGACAGACTAGAGCAGGCCAGAAACGACTTACTAATTAGCATTTCAGTTCTGACATCTCTGAAGAGCGTATAGCAAAAACAGCAATAGAAGACAAAGAGGAAAGTATGAAGTGGCTGATAAGGCCTCCTAAGTTTGAAGTCTTTGAATTTTCTTTTTTTATTTCTCTCTGGCACTGCAAGAAGATTCACACTGAAGCAAGGACTCTGCTCTTTTGTCTGCAAGTCTCACAGGATGTATACCTGTCAGGATGTCATGAATCCATCTTACGTCTGTGTTTACTCAAGCGACGGGCAGGTGAGGAGGGAACGGCATGGATGGAGCAAAGAAGAGAAGTGGGAAGTGTTACGGCTTGCATCTTCTGAAGACTTAGCAGTGTTAGGGAATTAATGCCGGCTTTTAACGCCAGTTTAATTGGTCAGCAGTTATTTGTTGTTGAATTTCATCTGTCCTCCTGCTACAGGGACATACACGTCAATGTGCATGCATGCATGTGTGTGCATGTCTCTGTCAGTCTGCCTGTCTGTCTGGAAAAATAGATAGACAGACGATATGTATACATACACACACACACACACACACACACACACACACACACACACACAGAGACACACACACACACACACATATATATA
>NC_069009.1:5955581-5956257 GCF_001194135.2 Octopus bimaculoides
ATATATATATATATATATATATATACGACGGGCTTCTTTCAGTTTCCGTCTACCAAATCCACTCACAAGGCTTTGGCCGGCCCGAGGCTATAGTAGAAGACACTTGCCCAAGGTGCCACGTAGTGGGACTGAACCCAGAACCATGTGGTTGTTAAGCAAGCTACTTACAACACAGCCACTCCTGTAGATAGATAGATAGATAGATAGATAGATAGATAGAGAGAGAGAGAGAGAGAGATATAGGCAGATAAATAGACTGATAGATAGGTAGATAGATAAACAGATAGATAAATAGATAGATCAATGGATACAGATAGCTAGATAGATAGATAGACAGACAGATAGATGAACTGATGGATAGATAGATAGACAGACAGACAAACATACAGACATGTACATACATATTAAGACAGGAGAGAATGATATGAGGTAGATTTAGGTGCTATTTCTAGTGACTTTAGCCACCACATTGTCTCTGTTTCTCACTTAGTGTATTAGTATGCATGTACGTGTGCATTCAGTGCTGGCGTGTGGCGTTGTGTTTTGATGCTAGTGGTAGTGGTGGTGTGTGGTGGTGGTGGTGGTGGTGGTGTGTGGTGGTGGTGGTGGTGGTAGTGTTTAGTGATGATGATAATGGTAGTGGTGGTGATGGTGATGGTGGTGGTGGTGGTGGTGT
>NC_069009.1:5956325-5960174 GCF_001194135.2 Octopus bimaculoides
GTGATGATGATAATGGTAGTGGTGGTGATGGTGGTGGTGGTGGTGGTGGTGGTGGTGGTAATAGTGTTTAGTGATGATGATAATGGTAGTGGTGGTGATGGTGATGGTGGTGGTGGTGGTGGTGTTGGTGGTGCCAGTGTCAATGGCATAGAATACAGAATAGGAGGGAAACCAGCTGGACAACAATTCAAATCTATATGCAAAGACGGAACTGGAGAGAATGGCGTGTAGGGAATAAAGATGAGAAGAGAGATGAGATGTCAGAGGGAAGGGTGGGGGGTGGGAGTCTGCGGCAGGGTTGGTGGAGGGGCACATAGATGGCTACCACCACCACCACCACTACTAACACTACCACCTCCATTAGCATTACCGACACCACCTACACCACCACCACCACCACCACCACCACTACCACTACTAACACCACCCTCTCCAACATACCCAGCAGCACCACCACCACCACCACCAAACCAACACCACTATCATCACAGCCAACTGCTACCACCTTCACGTCCACCTACCCCACCACCACCACTATCTTCACAACTACTTCCATCACTACCACCTCCTCCCCCACCTCTGTCTGTCTGTCTGTCTCTTCCTTTCCCCCTGCCATCTACCTCTCTCTCTCTCTCTCTCTCTCTCTCACTTCCTGTCTGTTTCACTCCCTCCCTCCTCTCTGTTGTTTACCTCAATGTCACCCGTCAATATTGAGCTGACCTATGGTCAAAGACATTCCAGCCTTGACCCTCCCATCTGTTTATATGCAAAACAGATTCTGTTTTGATGTCAAAGACAAGCATTTAGTTCAGGACTTTTTGCACATTTTCTAATTGCAACTATTGACCCCTTTTCTCCAACTAACACTCTTCTAACTGTCCCCACCCTTGCTACGATTCAAAACCCCCACCACCAACCATTTCTATTGAACATACATCTAATATAAGGCCCCTCTCAAATGCCACTGGTAACATGTAGCCAAATTCAACTTGCCACATGGTCAGCCCGGTGACTAATCTGATGACCCCACCAACCTTGTTTGGTGAGGAGGATCATTATTGGACATCCTACGGGATGAAAAGACAAAACCCATCAAAAAGCAGAGGAACTCGAAAGAGTCAATGGTCATCCAATAATGTGTGAAGGCATGTGGCCTAATGGTTAAGGTGTTGCTCTCATGACTGTGAGATCATGGGTTCAATTTCTGGACTGGTTGTGTGTTGTGTTCTTAAGCAAAATACTGACCTTTCATTGAATTTTATTCAATGATATAATTTCCATTATCATTAATGACCTTTGCCCATCTCTCAGGCAATTTAAATATTCCGTCAGCATAAAATTTGACTGGTTTTGAAGAAAAAAAGTTATCGTTAAATGTTCTGTGGAGACAAAAACAAATGGTAGCCAGATGGCGGAATATCAGGAGAAAATGGTGGATGGTCCCAGCCAAGTTCATGTAACTTCGTTCAGGTAACCAAAGACACATTTGGTTGAGCATTGTCTTGTTGAAACACTGCCTTTTTCCTGTTGACCATCTCCAACCGCAGTTCATTGATTTTTGGGGTTCAAATTAGCTAGAAGACGACAGTACACATCAGAATAAATTGTCTAGTTTTGTGGGAGAAGTTCGTAATAAATAATGCCTTTATGATTCCACCAGACACAAAAAATAGCTTTTGGGCATGGATATTCAACTATGGCTGCTCTACACGGTATCTAGACCACCTGGTAGAAATAACTTTTAAATCTCCTTCAAATCACATCCAGTTGTCTTATGTATGTATACAGGTAAGTATGCGCCAATGAAGGAGACCATGCACAGTAGCTTGATCTGTTAGAAATAGCAGCCGAGTCACCCTCAAATAACAGCCTACTGTCTTATGTATGTATATATGTATGTATGAACCAATGAGGGAGATCTTACATAGTAGCTTGATCTGTTAGAAATAGTAGCTAAATCTCCCTCAGATTACACCCTACTGTCTTACATATGTATGTATGTATGCATGTATGTATGTATCATCATCATCGTTTAACGTCCGCTTTCCATGCTAGCATGGGTTGGACGACTTGACTGAGGACTGGTGAAACCGGATGGCAACACCAGGCTCCAGTCTAAATTTGGCAGAGTTTCTACAGCTGGATGCCCTTCCTAACGCCAAGCACTCAGAGAGTGTAGTAGGTGCTTTTACGTGTCACCTGCACGAAGGCCAGTCAGGCGATACTGGCAACGGCCACGCTCGAAATGGTGTCTTTTATGTGCCACCCGCACAAGCCAGTCCAGGGGCACTGGCAACGATCTCGCTTGAAAATCCTATATACTCACACACACACACACACACACATATATATATGAGCCAATAAGGGGAGGCTTCTATATCTTAGCTAGACTTGATAAAAATAGCAGCCAAATTGCCCTCAAATCACACTCTACTAATCACACATACAACACAACTATTGACAACAACCAGAAGACTATACATGAATGCCTGACTTACTAGAATTAGCAGCCAAATGATCCTGGAAGCAAATGCTGTCTTCTTGTAAACTTTGACATGGTATAAGATAAGCATTGAAGGAAGTGACTGAAATTAAGACTTGATGGGCATGGTTGGAATTCCTTGCATTATAAGTCTACTGCTGGGACTAAACAGCATCAAGTTTGCTACAACCACCACTACAACATTATCACCCCCACAGCCACCTCCTGCACCACCACCACAATCATCACCACTACCACCACCGTTACTACGACAACGACCACTACCACTACTACTACTACTACTACCATCACCACCAACCATTGCCATCACCTCCACTACCACCACTGTCACCAAGACAACCGCCACTACCATCATTATCACCACCATCACAATTACTACCACCATCACAATTACTACCACCACCACCACCACCACCAACCACTGCCATCACCACATTCACTACTGCCACCCCCACCATTGCCATCACCATCACTACTACCACCACCACTACTACTACTACCCACCACCTTCATCACCATCACCTTCGCTACCACCTGCACCACCACCACCACCACCACTAGATCCACACAGTCTTCAAAACCACTTGCTAAAAGTCACGTAATCTCTCCTGTCTTTTAGGCACACGAAGGTGGCGGCGGCGGTGGTGGTGGTGGTGGTGGTGCAGAGCATGATGGCAGTTGTTAAGATGTTACCCTGAGGGGTCGGTGGAGGAGGAGACGAGAGCTGCTGATGAAAGACCAAGTCTTTTGGCTTGAAGAGGTTGAAAGGGAGTCAGGGAGAAAGAGAAAGAGAGTGAGATGGAGAAAGACAGAGAGACAGGCTCATCCACACACAAACGTAGACGCACATACGCACACAGAAATGCATGCACATGCACATTTGATTACACACACATATGCATGCACATATGTAAGCAAGCACGCATGCGTGCGCACGTCACCGCTGTGTGCGACTATTGTGATTTTGCGACAGCGTTTTGCATTCAAATCAAACCCTTTCCTTCGGCTAACAACAATAGCTGAGCGAATGATTTGATTGAGCAGATCATGATGTTAGCCGATGTCGTGGTGGCCTGTGCGTTGTTGCTAATGTTGTTGTTGGGGAGCGTGTTGATTGTTGCCTTCGTGCGGCCATCATAATAGAGTCAGCATGAAAGTTATGTTCTTAGATATGCTACACAAATGCTCTAACCACCCCAACTCTCTCTCTCTCTCTCTCTCTCTGTCTGTCTTTGTTTCACACACACACACACACACACACACACACACACACACACACACACACGCATGCAGACATATACAAACACATGCAAACTCACATAGTTATACACATAAATGCATGCATG
>NC_069009.1:5963570-5964987 GCF_001194135.2 Octopus bimaculoides
GAATCGGAAAAAGGAGAAGAAAAGAAAAAGAAACAAGAACAAACCATTTCACTTGCTTTTCATTTATTTCGTGAAATGATGAATTAAAAGCTGTCTTTTGACTGTTCACATTGGTTGCAACAAATGATCAAAATAGCATTGACACACATATGTGTGTGTGTGTGTGTGTGTGTGTGTGTGTCTGCATGTGTTTTATTGTTTACTTGTTTTAGTCATTAGACTGTGGCCATGCTGGGAGAGTGCCTTGAAGAATTTTAGATGAACCAATCGACACCAGCACTTATTCTATTGGTTCTTTTGCTGAACCACTAAGTTATGGGGAAGTAAAAACACCAGCACTGTTTGTATATATATATATATATATATATATATATATATATATATATATACCTTTCCTCTTATGCTTTCCTTTCCTTCTTTGGACACCAAACTCCGCTTGCGAAGACCTGTTCAGGCAAGTGAAATCGAAACCGAACTAAATTCGACGACTGGCACCCATGCCAACGTCGTCTCCTTCATTGGACACAAAACTCAGCTTGCGAAGACTTATTGAGACAAGTGAAAGTGAAATCGGGATCAGTTTTGAGCTCTCTTTAAAGTCGATATATATACAAAAACTCAACTGTGAGTATTTTGCTAAGTTTGTTAACAGATACTATATTCTTTTGCCTAATTTTTGGTATATAAAAAAATATATATATAAACACACACACACACACACATATATATATATATATATTTGTAAAGAATAAAAACTTTTGAATGTTGCAACAATGCATTATAATACAAAAAATGGACTATGTACCTGTTGTAATTTAGTTCTCTATAGTCCAATGATATTTCTGAATACAATTCCTTCTTCAGATATTCAAAACCATGGTGCCATACAGTGGGACTGATCCGACAACCATGTGGTTGGGAAGCAAGCTTCTTAAAACACATCCACACATGTGACCAGTGTGTGTATGTATATATGTGCATGCATGTATGTATGTATGTATGTATATATATATATATATATATATATATATATATATATGTATGTATGTATGTATGTATGTATGTATGTATGTATATGTATGTATATATATCTACTTTGTAATAGCTTTTGAAAGCAGTGTTGGTTTTGTCCTCTCCTCCCGCTTCATATCTTTGATATTTTCTTCTTTCTTCCTCTCTTTCTCTCTCCCTGTCTTTCTTTCTCTTATTCTGTCTCTTACATGTGTGCATGTATGTGTATCTCTCTGTCTGTCTATATATTTCTTTTGTCCCTCTATGTATGTATCGATCTATCTATTTGTCCATCTGTCTACCCCTATATCTGTCTAACTCTCTATCTGTCTGTCTGTCTCTATCTTTCCATATATGTCCCAATATGTGAGTATGTGTATATGTATATATATATATATATATATAT
>NC_069009.1:5967524-5968792 GCF_001194135.2 Octopus bimaculoides
CGATCAATGGAACAGCCTGCTCGTGAAATTAACGTGCAAGTGGTTGAGCACTCCACAGACACGTGTACCCTTAACGTAGTTCTCGGGGATATTCAGCGTGACACAATGTGACAAGGCTGACCCTTTGAAATACAGGTACAACAGAAACAGGAAGAAAGAGTGAGAGAAAGTTGTGGTGGAAGAGTACAGCAGGCTTCACCACCGTCCCCTGACGGAGCCTCGTGGAGCTTTAGGTGTTTTCGCTCAATAAACACTCACAACGCCCGGTCTGGAAATCGAAACCGTGAGTCCTCTGCCCTAACCACTGGGCCATTGTGCCTCCACAGAACAATACAGTAGGGCTCAATATATTGAGCAGTGATATCAAACTTGAATTTTGATATATATATATATGTATATATATGTGTGTGTGTGTGTGTGAGTGTTTATGTACACCAAGACCAACCTGTCTATCATAGTCATTTCTGTAACCCTGCAACGCACACTAATTTCATCACCAAATCTTAATCCATGAAGTATTGTATGCTGGTGGCTACACCACAGCACCACCACCACCACAACTATAAACACCTGGGCGACCACCACCACCACCACCACCTCCAACAACAGCAACAACCAAAGCTAAAAACAGCATTACCCTTTGCTACAATTACTATCATTATCATACTCCACCACCACCACAACCACTACACGAGCCGTGCCACCACCACCACCACCACCAGCACAGCAGATCACTTTAGTTACCCCTCCTCCCACTCCACCTCCCAGTGTTACCACCACCATCATTAACTTCCTGGTCTTGAGAATGAAACATCAGCTGTTGTGAAGTCTAGGCACCCACTTAAGTACTGTTTCCGTAGGCTTAAGGGGGTGTTTTATATACTTCAGTCTTTGTTGGGGCAGAGGGTGGGCGTAGGGTATGTGTGTGAGGGGGTAGAAATATGTCCAAGAGTGTAGATCTATGTTTCAGTACACCTGTGTATGTGTGTGTGTGTGTGTGCGTGTGTTTACCTATATAAATATAAATAAATATATATATATATATATATATACTCTTTTACTCTTTTACTTGTTTCAGTCTTTTCACTGTGGCCATGCTGGAGCACCACATATATATATATATATATAAGCATAGTCACATGGTGGAAATGAATAAAAGAATATATATACACACACACACACACATACACACACACACACATATATATAGATGGACAAGTAGATAGATAGATATACGCATATATACATATACATACATAAATACATAT
>NC_069009.1:5971259-5972189 GCF_001194135.2 Octopus bimaculoides
TATATATATCAAACATATATTATATATGTATACATATGTGCTGTTTATATATATATATATATATATATATATATATATATATATGTTCACACACCAACGTCATCATCATCATCGTCAACATGTTGAACTTCACCATCGTCATCGTTAGTTTCTTCGTTAGCAGTCTCAGCGGTTGTTCCCATTATAAAGTTATAACTAGCATTGTTCATGAACAACAATACAAACTGCAACTTCAACAACAACAACAACACTGTAAAACATAAATGGGTGTAGGTGGGGTGTACGTGCCATACAACAATATTAATCAATCAGGAGGAGATAAATCTTAATCAATGGAGCACTCGGCCACCACTCCACCTACTTTCGAGCCTCTGTCCTTCCGATACCTCCCCGTTCACTCTCCATAAAACGTATGAAATGTAAAAGTGAAACAATCTTGGTATCACAGTTCCCTTGCCCACGTGATAGCTACATGCATCAGTAATGCAACCAAAAAGAAACTATGAATATATAAAGCAAAGTAAAGTATGTGTGTACATGTGTGTGTGTGTACATAATTAATGGAAACACGATTAAGAAAATTGGGGCAAATTGTATAATTAAAAATTCACAATAAATGATTTTGTTTTGTTTTGTTGTTTTCTTTTTTTGTTTGTTTTTTTTTTGTTTTCTGTATTTGTTTATCGTTTGTGAAATGTGTTGATTGCTTTTGGCATTTTCAGTTGCACACATTGAAGCCGATACACAAACACATACACACATATATACGTATAAGTACACACGTTCACACTCACCCCCTCTCCCTCAGTATGCATATATACATACGTACATACATATATATGTGTGTGTGTGTGTGTGTGTGTGTGTGTGTGTGTGTGTGTGTATACACATATATTTATATATATATATATATATATATATATATATATA
>NC_069009.1:5972616-5974311 GCF_001194135.2 Octopus bimaculoides
GCAGCAAGACTACATACCACAAAAAGTAGGGATAATTTCGAAAGGGGATGAAAAATAAAAACATTTACATGTTTTTATTTTTCATCCCCTTTAGAAATTATCCGTACTTTTTGTGGTATGTAGTCTTGCTGCTATTTCTAGCGGGTTAGATGTCCTATTACAGGCATCTCTGTATTTTAAATGAATAATACATAGTCTATTGACTGTTTTTTACCCTCGCTAGACCACTGGTGGTAAATAAAATTTCTAAAATTGTTTTTGCTACCCTGTATTTTATTAATATATATATATATATATATATATATTTATGTATATTACATATGTTTAACTGTAATTGTGCAATTGAAACTTTCTTAAAGCTGTTGTAGGCTTTTTCTTGTGCCACGTCCTCCAAGAGGGGGAGCAAGCTTCGTAGTTATTGTGAATTGACTGTTTGTGTTCGTTGGAAGACCGTTTTTGTAGATTTACGTGTAATTTGGATTTTTTCACGCTTCTTTATTGGGAAGGTAAGGCAAAAAACTATTTTTGGCAATTGAAACTTCTTGAAACCATTGTAGGCTTTTTTCTTGTGCCATGCCCTCTAAAGGTGGGTTAGGGCAAGATCTGAACTAATTTTGGTGAACATGTTGCAAACTTGTTTTTTGAATCTATAATTTCGATTGAGCATGTCGGTCGAAATTTTAGGAGAAAAAAATTCCAAAAGACACTCTCTATGAAAATAATGTTAATAGTAAAAAGTTTTCTGACGTTGCCACTGTGGAAACAAAGACCATTGTTTTGAACAATGAAGATCTGGAGGAACATTTTTCTACGATGAAGGAGTAAGACGGGGATATCAAGATAACGCCTGTATTTGATGTTGAAGCAATAGAGAAAAGTCCTGTGGTCTTCAGATCCTTCTGTATGGAAGGAAGACATTTTAAACATCTTAAGGAAAATGTTATTGAGAAATTCCTTACCCCTGTATGGAATGATATTACACATATCGCAAGGGGCGAGGTTTTTGCGACCATTGAAGTCCTTTCAAGACGGAGAAGTTGGCTCACGAGTACTCGGTTAGCCCCTCAGGCAGACCAAAGCCTTGTGAGTGGATTTGGTAGATGGAAACTGAAAGAAGCCCATCATATATATATAGATAGTGGTTGGCGTTAGGAAGGGCATCCAGCTGTAGAAACTCTGCCAAATCAGACTGGAGCCTGGTGTTGCCATCCGGTTTCACCAGTCCTCAGTCAAATCATCCAACCCATGCTAGCATGGAAAGCGGACGTTAAACGATGATGATGATGATGATGTATATGGCTGCGTGTCTGTGTTTGTCCCCCACCGACCATCACTTGACTACCAATGTTGGTGTGTTTACATTGCCGTAACGTAGCGGTTCAGCAAAGACACCAATAGAATAAATACCAGGCTTACAGAGAAGAAGTCGTGGGGTTGATTAGTTTGACTAAAGGTGGTGCTGCCGCATGGCCACTGTCACATAACTGAAACAACTTAAAGAATATACTCATATTTTGAGTTCCATATTCCCTGTTTGCATCAACACACACACACACACACACACACACACATATATATATATGTATATCTATCTATCTATCTATCTATCTATTTATATATATATATATATATATATATATAATAGAGTTATTAATATTTCTAAGTCTCTCTAAAGGAGACTACGGCAGCGGTACT
>NC_069009.1:5976750-5979213 GCF_001194135.2 Octopus bimaculoides
ATATATATATATATATATATAGTACAATAAAAAATAGAAAGTCCTTGACACAGTATTTGGGAAAAATGAATTAAAATGGCATTTCTGATAACTTTTACACTGTAATAATCAGTCGTTTATAAGTGGTTCTGATACAAGTTTTTCACTGAAAAATAAGTTATCTGAAAAGTAATTTCTGTTCATTTTTTCAGCTATGTATGTGTATGGCTTTGTGTCTGTGTTTGTCCCCCACAGCCACCACCACCACTACTTGACAACTGGTGTTGATGTGTTTATGCGTCTGTAACTTAGTGGTTCGGCAAAAGAGCCTGAGAGAGCGGGATCAAGCTGAAAATAATGAGAGAAGAAATAGTAGCCTTCAAGTTAGTGCCCCAGCATGGCCTTAGTCTCGCAACTGAGGCAAGTAAAAGATAAGACGTAAAAGATACAGAGTACATACATACATGCATATATATCAGGGACGTGCCACCTGGGTAGGTAAGGTAGGCTGTGCCTACTTTGAATAAAATAGATCGGTAGCAACGTTTTCCTCTCATGGCAAAATACGCACCTAATTCAATAAAATTATGAAGGTTACTCTGGTTACTATGCATAAAATACAAAATGTTTAGGCAGGCATAATTTCTCCCTGCTTTACAGTCTCAGTATTTAAACTATGCATAGTAGTACATGTGCTGCATACACTCCTACAACCTCGTTTTCTTTACGTGATAGAAAGGGAGAAATAGATCCACCTTCAACTCAGTCGTGTGCCTCTGTTTCGCTTGTTTTTTTTTGTGTTTTACTACATAAAGGTCACCAACTGCCTACCCTCAGCAATTACTGATGGCACATGCCTGATATCTATCTATCTATCTATCTATCTATCTGAGTGGATTTGGTAGACGGAAACTGAAAGAAGCCCATCGTATATATGTATATATATATATATATATATATATATATGTATGTATGTGTGTGTATGTGTTTGTGTGTCTCTGTTTGTCCCCCCAACATCGCTTGACAACCGATGCTGGTGTGTTTACGTCCTCGTAACTTAGCGGTTCAGCAAAAGAGACTGATAGAATAAGTACTAGGCTTACAAAGAATAAGTCCTGGGGTCGATTTGCTCAACTAAAGGCGGTGCTCCAGCATGGCCACAGTCAAATGACTGAAACAAGTAAAATAAAATAGTAAAATAGTATCCATCTATCTATCTATCTATCTATCTATATATATATATATATATATACATGCACACACTGAGTGCAAACACGCTATCTTTAAGATAGCATATTTTACATTGGTGTATTATCATTGTATCGTATATTCTGTATTGAATATGCATCTGTATAGATATGGCATGAATGTGGGGGAAATGCTGGCAAGGTGTGCAGCCTGCACGAAGCGTAAACATCAATAATGGAAAATGTAAAGTAGCACAATAAGATGAAATACAATTATGTTAAGAGAACATGCATTTATAAAGCATTGGGAAATTACAACTTAATTTTTTTGTCCATAAACTTTGTGATACATATATATATATATATATATATACATGTGTATACATATTATGATGCATTTTTGATACAGTTGGTATTCATTACTAAATACATTATCATCATAAATACTGTTATCCTATTTACATTTGAGCGTAAATTCACTGTATTGTCACCCTTTTGATTCAAAGAAAGAAGTATATTATTTGTTTATATACATCATGTAGTTATGTAATTGAATATTATTACACACAAAGTGTGGCAAAGCAAGCTGATGTTTAGATATATGATAACAATGTAATTTTAGTATTAGGTTAAAGTAATGGGCTGACATTCACAACTGTGCCTCACCAAGTTAGTTATCTTCATAACTTTCAGATAAATGCATATTTTTTTACTGAAATTTTGTATAAATGTGCATCAGATGGCATAAATTTTGATTATATCTGCATTTGTTGTAAAAAAAAAAAAAGTGTTTCCAGAACAGTTTCAGAAAATTCATGTAAATTTGTTTCTCATAACATTGTGAGGAATAGGTATTTTTCAATGAAAATTTCAACAAATACATTTGAGAGTGTGTAGATTATGGTAATATTGGAATTTATTAAAATAAGAGGCAGTGGTGGTGGACAAATGCAGACACAAATGCACACATGCACACACACACACATATATGGCAGGCTTTTTTCAGTTTCTCTTTATCAAATCCACTCAAGGCTTTGGTCAGCCCCAGGCTCTAGTAGAAGACACTTGCCCAAGGTGCCATGCAGTGGAACTGAACCCGGAACCATGTGGTTGGTAAGCAAGCTACTTACCACACAGCCACTCCTACGCCTATGTATATATGCATGTATGTATAATGATATCTGTATGTGTACATTAACAGCTGTGTGTGGTGTGGAAAATTAATGAACTGTGCCTTATGTGACATGTTTCGCCCATTATTTTTGGCATAATATATATTGGGTGGGGTGGGGTGGGG
>NC_069009.1:5979286-5980042 GCF_001194135.2 Octopus bimaculoides
GGGGTGAGTGGGAAAGCTATTGATAATAGTAGTAGTGGTGGTGCTGGTGGGGGTGGGTGGCGTTAGTAACGATTGCAGTGATTGTTTCATGAGGTGTGATGGTGGGAGAGGTTGTGGTTCTGGTGATGTTAGTGTTTGATGGTGGTGGTGGTAGTAGTGGTGGTAGTGGTACTGGAGGTAGTTGTAGTAGTAGTGTTGGTGGTGATAGCTGTAGTAGTAGTGAAGGTAGTAAGTTGCAATAGTAGTAGTTGTAGTAGTAGTGATGATGTTATTAGTTGAGGTGGTAGTAGTAGTTGTAATTGTGGTGGTGGTAGTTGTTGTAGTAGCAGTAATTGTGGTGGTGGTGGTTGTAGTAGCAGTAATTAGGGTGGTGGTAGTTGTTGTAGTAGTAGTGATTGGGGTGGTGGTAGTTGTTGTAGTAGTAGTAGTAGTAGTAATTGTGGTGTTGGTGGTAGCTGTAGTAGTAGTAGTAGTAGTAGTAGTAGTAGTAGTAGTGGTGGTGGTGGTAGTAGTAGTAGTAATTGTGCTTGTAGTAGTAGTGATGATAGTTGTGGTGGTGGTGGTGGTGGTGGTGATGGTAAAGTGTTGTGATGGTTATAATTGCAGGTATGCGGGTGGTGATGGTGAAGTGGAGGTGTTGTGGTGGTGGTGGTGGTGGTGGGGTTGTTGTAGCTGGATGGTGATTCTGTGAGTGGTAGTGTTGGTGATTGTTGAGGCGTTGATGATTGTGATTTTGGTGGTGGTGGTGGTCATGGT
>NC_069009.1:5980277-5982198 GCF_001194135.2 Octopus bimaculoides
GGGGGTTGAAAAGTAACTCTCTATTTTAAAATACTTTTTTTTTTTACTTGTTTCAGTCATTTGACTGCGACCATGCTGGAGCACCGCCTTTAGTCGAGCAAATCGACCCCAGGACTTATTCTTTGGAAGCCTAGTACTTATTCTATCGGTCGCTTTTGCCGAACCGCTAAGTTACGGGGACGTAAATGATTGTCAAGCGATGTTGGGGGCTTGGACAAACACAGACACACCGATGCTAGTGTGTTTATGTCCCCGTAACTTAGCCGTTCAGCAAAAGAGACCGATAGAATAAGTACTAGGCTTACAAAGAATATGTCCTAGGGTCGATTTGCTCAACTAAAGGTGGTGCTCCAGCATGGCCACAGTCAAATGACTGAAACAAGTAAAAGAGTAAATTAATAAATAGTTTATAAGTATTTTAAGATAGGAAGTTACTTTCCAATCACCCTGTTTATATATATATTTTGCTCAGTTTGATGGGTCTTCTTCTCAAGCATGATGTAATGCCAAAAGTTTTGGTCATTTTTCCTGTGAAGCCCAACACTTGAAAGAAACTCAGCCACTTTGCTTTCATGAGGCCCAACACACAAAAGGAACTCAACCACTTTGCCTCTGTGAGGCCCAACGCTTGAAAGGAAATTAAGCCACTTTGCCTCCGTAAAGGCCCAATGCTCAAAAGGTGTTCTTTACGTGCCACCAGCACAGGTGCCAGTTACGTGACACCAGCCTCAACCATGATTACAATTTCACTTGCCTTGATGGGTCCTCTCAAGCACAGCACCTTGCCAAAGGTCTCAGTCAGTAGTCGTTACTTTTGTGAGGCTTGAAGTTCAAAGATCATGCTTCGCCACCTCGTCCCATGTCTTCTTGGGTCTACCTCTACCACAGGTTCCCACCACAGTTAGAGATCGGCACTTCTTTACACAGCTGTCATCATGCTTTCAGTTTCCATCTACCAAATCCACTCACAAGACTTTACAGATGAGCTGAGAGACAAACTAAGGGTAAGAGGAATCAGATGACATGTGTAAGGGAGATGACTGCGTCGGTACAGGCATGTTATGAGTATAGATGGGGACAGGTGTGCAAAGGTGCTTTAGATGCAAGGAAATGTGAAAGTGGAGAACTAAAGGAAGCTGCAAACAGAAGCAAGGGAAGTTGATCGCAGGATGATGGGTGTTGAAGCCAGGCTGTTTGGAGAAGAGACACCCAACCAGTGCAGACAGGGGTGGTGGTGGTGGTGGTGGTGATGAAGATGATGACAACGATGGTGATGATTAGAAATATGAAAATAATGATGACAGACATGAGAGTGAGGATAATGTGAAATAAGATGATCACAACTATAGTGATGATGATGATGATGATGACATCGACAACGATGATGATGGTGGTGATGATGATAGTGGGGAAAATAACGATGACAATGTTGATGACGATGACGATGATGATGATGATGATGACAATGTTGATGATGAAGATGACAATGTCGATGATGATGATGATGATGACAATGATGACGATGAAGATGACAATGTCGATGATGAAGATGACAATGTTGATGATGATGATGATGGTATTGATGAAGATGACAATGTCGATGATGATGATGATGAAGATGACAATGTCGATGATGAAGATGACAATGTTGATGATGATGATGATGACAATGTTGATGAAGATGACAATGTCGATGATGATGAAGATGACAATGATGATGATGATGATGATGATGATGATGACAATGTTGATGATGAAGATGACAATGTTGATGATGATGATGATGTTGATGATGATGACAATGTTGATGATGATGATGATGACAATGTTGATGAAGATGACAATGTCGATGATGATGATGATGATGATGACAATGTCGATGATGATTATGATGAAGATGACAATGTTGATGATGATGATA
>NC_069009.1:5982416-5982810 GCF_001194135.2 Octopus bimaculoides
GATGATGAAGATGACAATGTTGATGATGATGATGATGTTGATGATGATGACAATGTTGATGATGATGATGATGACAATGTTGATGAAGATGACAATGTCGATGATGATGATGATGATGATGACAATGTCGATGATGATTATGATGAAGATGACAATGTTGATGATGATGATATGATGTGGGGGATTGCTGCAATGTGACAATCAGAGTAGCAATTGTGATACTAACGTGTTGTCATGGTAACCATAGAGTTGTTGTGATGTCGATGCTGGAATGTCATGATGATGACGGCACAAGCGCCGCCTCCGCCGGTGGTTACTCTGATGGTGCGCACATGAAGGGAGGCGGTGGTATGCAGATGGGGGGGTTCGGTGCGGTTCACGCTAATTGTCATTT
>NC_069009.1:5983365-5984977 GCF_001194135.2 Octopus bimaculoides
GTTGGTGGTGCGCAGGTGGTGATGGGGGCGGACTGGCTTTTTTTGTTTTATTTTTTTGTTTTTTGGGGTTTTTTCTTCGTTGGAAGGTATTGGGTTCCACAGTGTGAACAAGAATGTCTCCCCGACCCCCTTGCATGCTCACCCCCCCACCACCACTTTACCTCCTGCTGTGTTACTACTGCTACTACGACAACCACCACCACTACTGTCACCATCATTACAACTACCACCAGCACCACGTCAAACAACACCGCTACCACCTATACCACTACCAATATTACAACCACCACCACCACCACTACCATTACTACTATCACTACTACCACTACCACCACCCCCACTGCCACTGTCACTATTACTACAGCCATCATTACCACCACCACCACCACTGTCAACACCATTATCTCCACCACCATCGTCACCGCCACCACCACCAACACTACCACTATTATCACCACAACCCCCCGCCACTATCATACCATCACTACCATTTCTGTTACCATTACAGTGTCACCATCACGATCACCACTACATCCACCGTTACTACCATGACCACCACAACTATCATTACCATCACCACTACCACCACTGGCATCCCCACCATCACCCGCAATACCTTCACTTCCATCCCCATCACCACCACCAAACACCTTTACCATCAGCAACATCATCATCACCACCATCATCATCACCACCACCACAACCACTACTACAACCGCTGTCACCACCACTATCATCATCATCATCCTCACCACAATTACCACCATTTTCACTATCACCTCCATCAACTTCAACACCACGACTCACCACTGCCACTACCACCAACACCAACACCTTCAGGAACCGTTACCAGCATCAGCATCAACATTGACTTCCTGTCCCCCCACCGTCACTACAACAACCACACCACTACCGCTGTAACAGCTATAACCAATAATTCTAGCGACTATACTACACATTATGTAATGTAGTTCTATATACTCTGTGTCTGAATATAAGTTGGGATGGTCACAACTGGAGCGTATTTGATCATAGATTTATGGGACCAAAACTGACCTGGGGCTAAACAATGACAACTGTAGCCATTAATACTAACGAGTATATTAATGAGTATATCTGAGTGTGTGTGTGTTTGCTTTTGTGTTTGTGTTCCAATCCCACCCACCCCATTTGACAACCTGTGTTGGTTTGCTTACATCCCTGTAATGTAGCAGTTCAGCTGAAGACACCAATAGAATAAGTACTAAACTTTTAAATGTTTTCTGGTGTCGATTTGTTTGACTGAGCAGTTCAAGGTGGTGCCCCAGCATGACCAGAGTTCACTGACTAACAAGTAAGAGATGGAATCTTTAGCCTTACTTGTACACTTCTGTATGCAAGTATGAACATGTGTGTGTGTGTGTGTGGATTTTCCTTATATATTAAAAAACACCCATGCTGGTGCCAGATGAAAAGCACCCGGTCCACTTTGTAACGTGGTTGGCATTTAGGAAGGGCATCCAGCTGTAGAAACCATTCCAAAGCAGACCTCACTGGTGCTGGTGCCGGGTGAAAAGCACTCGGTCCATTCTGTAAAGTGGTTGGCATTAGGAAGGGCATCCAGCTGTAGAAC
>NC_069009.1:5985533-5989086 GCF_001194135.2 Octopus bimaculoides
TTGGCATTAGGAAGGGCATCCAGCTGTAGAAACCATTCCAAAGCAGACCTCACTGGTGCTGGTGCTGGGTGAAAAGCACTCGGTCAATTCTGTAAAGTGGTTGGCATTAGGAAGGGCATCCAGCTGTAGAAACCATTCCAAAGCAGACCTCACTGGTGCTGGTGCTGGGTGAAAAGCACTCGGTCCATTCTGTAAAGTGGTTGGCATTAGGAAGGGCATCCAGCTGTAGAACCCATGCTTGAACATAGAACAGGAGCCTGGTGCAGCTTTCTGGCTCACCAGCTCATGTCAAACTGTCCAACCCATACCAGCATAGAAAACAGATGTTGAATGACAATGATGATCAGTGAGCTTGGCCAAAAGTGACCATCTCTTCTGATGGTAACAGGCCACCAGGAAAACTACAAATAGTAGTGCTAATGGTCAGTTTGACCAGAAAGAAGTGACCAGATTTGTTGAGAGAAGCGAATGAGAATTCGGTGTGGTGGTGGTGGCGGTGGCGGTAATATCACTTAAGCATTTGTATGTATATTTGCTTCTCTGCATGTGTATGTGCGTGCGTGTGTGTTCGTTATATATTAATGGTCATTAGCTTGACCAAAAGTGACCGATGCTTTCTGATTACGTAACAGGCTACCAATAAAATTACAATTAGTCTTAATGGTACATTTGTATCTGTGTGTGTTTATGTGTGTGTATTTGTGTATGTATAGATTATTGAATATATGTGTGTGCATATGTCTGTATACAAATATGTGTATGTATATATATATTTGTGTGTGTATGCAAATATGTGTATATATATATATATAGAGAGAGAGAGATAGATGTACATGTATATATGTGTGTTTATGAATTTGTGTTGTATGTATATATATATATATATATATATATATACACACACAGACATACATATGTATACACACACACATGTGTGCGTTTGTGAGTGTGTTTGTGTTCAGGCGCCCAATGCTTGATGACCAGTGTTAGTTTGTTTACAACCCCCTGTGTTTCTTGAGTGTGGCAGGTGAGGTGGCAGTGTTGATGGTCATTTCGGCCACTTAGAAGTGACCGATAGATATGTGGTGGCAGTATTGCTCATTAGTTTGTCCACATATTTGCCTTTCTGCATGTGTATGGGAGTGTGTGTTCTTTATATTCTAGTGGTCAGTTTGCTTGACCATTAGTGTCCATGGATTTACTGGACTTAAAAATCAATCAAGATTTAATTAGGGGATTTTTTCTCTCTCTTTGCAGCTCCTTTTTCTTTTTATCTTTTATCTCCATGTGTCGGTCAGTTTGACCAGAAGAAACTGACTGCAATGGCAATAGTATTAGCGGTGGTGTGGGTGGTGGGGATCGTGATTGTGGTGTTGGCATTGGTACTGGCGGTGGTGGTGTTGCTGTTAATGGTAATAATATTAATATTGCTGTTGGTCAGTTTGACCACAGCAACATTGGTGGTGGTGGTGGTGACAGTAGTGCTAAAGTTAATGTTGTTGTTGCTAATATTAAAGATATTGTCTGTGGTGGTGAACTGTTAGAATTGTTATCATGCCAGGCAAAAGGCTTATCAATATTTTATCTGTTTTTATGTTCAAATTCCACCGAGGTCGACTTTGCCTTTCATCTTTTCTGGGTCGATAAATCAAGTACCAGTTCAGTACTGGGGTCGATGTGATCAACTGTCCCCCTCTCCACAAAATCCAGGCCTTGTGCCAATGGTAGAAAGGATGAGAGAACAGTGCATGCAATCAAAGTGACACTGACGAAAGAGCAAAACTCCTGAAATATGGCATATACTCCCATTATCCTTTTTTCATCTCTGAATCTCATTGTTGTCTTGTATCCGAAACATCCTTACAGAATCAGTGCTGGCTATAATTCCTGTAGAGAATCTGCAGAGATAACGTTAACGAATACTGTGAAGTGGTTGGCATTAGGAAAGGCGTCTAGCTGTAGAAACCATGCCAAAGCAGACACTGGAGCACGATACAGTCCTTTGGCCCATTGGATCCTGTCAAACCAACCCACCCATACCAGCATGGAACACGGATGTTAAATGATGATGATGGTCAGCTTGACCACTAGGAATTGGTTACATTAATGATGATGGTGATGATAGTGTTGTCACTTTCATTTTCCTGTTTGCTAAGTCATTATCTCTGTTTCGCTGCTCTCACATTATCAGTGGTCAGTTTGAGCAGAGAGTAATGTGGCTTAATATTGATGGTCAGTTTGACCACATGAGTGGCATTACTCTTAGTGGCCAGTTTCTATCTCCAACACATGGAGATAGTGTAGATGCTAGTATTGGCATTAGTTTGACCTAAGGGAACTGACCAATAGGTTGAGTCATGGTGTTGTTGACCAAATAGAAGTGACCAGTAATTAAATGGTTTTGATAGTACTGACGGTCATTTTGGACATGTAAAACTGACCAATATATTGATGGTAGGGATGGTGCTGATAAAATTGGTATTGGTCAGTTTGACCACAGAGTAGAGACCAATAATTTTATGGTTGTATTGATGGTCATCTTGGACACATAAAACTGACCAATATATTGATAATGAGGAATATGTTGATCCTAGTGGTGTGGGTTAGTTTGACCGCTGAGAAGCAACCATTTATTTGGTAATGGCAATATTTTCAATTGGTGGTGTTGCTGGTTACTCTTGCCATAGAGAAGTCACCAATAATTTGGTAATGGTTATAATATTCTTTGTGATGTTAGTGGTCAGTTTGGCTTCATACATGGTGTTCGTGGTCAACTTTTACATCATATTTTGTGATTATGGTCCAACGAACCATTTGTGCTACCAATTTATACCATCAATGATGCCACCATCATTACCACTGATTGTCTGACCATTGTCTGGTCAACTGCCACCACACCCATTGTTGTTGCTATTAGTGACACCATCATCATCATCATCGGTTTAATTACAATCACTATAGCTACAGTTACTGCCACCACTACCACCACCATCATCATCATTATCCTCATCTCTATGATCATCATCACCACCATCATCATCATCATCATCACTGCCATCATTCTTACCACCATTACCATCATCATCATCATCACTATTAGTATCATCATCATCATTGCCACCACCTTCGTCAGCATCACCACTACCACCAGTCTCACCTCTGTCATCCACCACCATACACCACCATCACCACCACCACCATCACCACCACCACCACCACCACCACCACCACCACCATATCCACCACTACTACCGTCAACAACAATACATCCACTACCACCACTACCACTACTACTGCCACCACCACAACTACTCCCATTTCCACTGCAACCGCAACCACTACTACCAACACCACAACTACTACCACCACCACCACCACCACAACTACCATCACTACTACCACTATTAGCACCATCATTATAACTACCACCACTACCATCACAACTACCATCACTACTACCACTATTATCACCATCATTATAACTACCACCACCACCACCACAACTACCATCACTACTACCACTATTACCACCATCATTATAACTACCACCACT
>NC_069009.1:5989113-5991183 GCF_001194135.2 Octopus bimaculoides
TCACCATCATTATAACTACCACCACCACCACCACAACTACCATCACTACTACCACTATTACCACCATCATTATAACTACCACCACTACCATCACAACTACCACTACTATCATCATTACAGCAACCACATCTATCACTACCACCAAGACAACCATCATATTCACTGCCACCAACACTACAACCATAACCACTACCAGCAGCACCACAGCAATCGTCCCCAACCCCACCATGACCATCACTCGAGGCTCCATCAATTAATTATACATTGTGACTAATTCTCTCACGTAAATTGATTTCGTCGCTTTTGCTTGGCTGTGTAGTATAATTGTTTTTGTCTGTCTTTATGTATGTATGCCTGTATGACTGTGTGTCTGTATTTATATATATATATATATATATATATATATATATATATTTATATATGTGTGTGTGTGTGTTTGTATACGTGTATGTCTGTTGATCTCTCTGTATGTAGGTGTGTATGTATGTATGCATTATGTATGGATGTATGCATATATATGAATATATGTGTGTGTGTGTGTGTGTGTGTATGTATTTATTTGTGTGTATCATTGTGTCTCTGTCCCCCTACCACCGCTTGACAAGTATTGTTGGTGTGTTTATGTCTCCATAACTTAGTGGTTCAGCAAATAGACCAATAAGATAAGTACTAGGCCTAAAAAGATTAAGTCCTATGGTCGATTTGTTCAACTCCATAGCTGCAGTCAAATGATTGAAACAAGTAAAACATATATATATGTATATATATATATATATATATATATATATATATATATATATATATATAAAATCACAACAAAAAATGGAACGAGAACATAACAGGGGACAACAAAACATTCGGACAGTCAGGGATACAAAAAATGGACAGGAAAAAACAAGGACGGGACATCTGGAGATTTCAATCTTCAGTCGAGAAGCAGATCATCTTTGCAGTTTCAGCCATATATATATATGTATATATATATGTCTTAGGGAGACTTAGAAATATTAATATTTCTATATATATAGATGTATAACATATGCAGTGTAGCTACACACATGCTGTTGGCGATGTCTTTTCCTTCTTTGGAAGTTTCCCTTTCTCCTTTCCGATGAAGAGCTATGCTCGAAACATCAAAAAGCTTTCTTTTTACTGAGCGTCAAACTAATACTTTCCTTTTGCATGTCCTTTTGTTGTTTGTTATCAGTAATTTTATTGTTCGTTTATTTTGAATTGACTATTGTATATGTGTGTCTGTGTTTGTCCCCCAACATCACTTGACAACTGATGCTGGTGTGTTTACGCGCCTGTAACTTAGCGGTTCGGCAAAAGAGACCGATAGAATAAGGACTAGGCTTACAAAGAATAAGTCCTGGGGTCGATTTGCTCGACTAAAAGAGTAATACTGCCACTCCTACGATCACCAATACCACCTCCACTATCACCGCCACTGCTACCATACTGACCACCACTACTAATAATGGTAGCACAGCCTCGATACTATCACAGCACCTTCCCACTATCACCGATACTATCCTACAAGCAGCATTAT
The DNA here is from genome assembly GCF_001194135.2 of Octopus bimaculoides. Lineage (NCBI taxonomy): Eukaryota > Metazoa > Mollusca > Cephalopoda > Octopoda > Octopodidae > Octopus > Octopus bimaculoides. The sequence continues at coordinate 5,990,666 of NC_069009.1, forward strand.
CATCACCACTGTCGCTATCACCAATACTGCAACCCAAAGTACTACTGTTACTAATACTACCACCACAACCATTACCAAAACAACCTCCACCATCACCACCACTGACCTTCCCCTCCACTACTACCACGACTAACACCAATGCCAGTACAGTTACCAGCATGGCTACTACTGTAACCAATACAATCATGATCACTGCCACCATTACCACCATAACTACCACCAACACCACCATCATAAATACCACCACCACAACTACTACCACCAATACCACCATCACTATCAGTACTGCTACTACAACCACCACTGCCGCAACCAACGTCACCGCCACCCACTACCACCACCACAACTACCACCACCATCATAACTACCACCACAACTACCACAGCTACAGCTATCACCACCACAGCCACTACGGCTGCCACCACTGCTGCAACTACTGTAATAACAATCTCCACAACAACGACAGCCACTATCGCCACAACCATCACCACTACCACCACCACCACCACCACCACCAC
>NC_069009.1:5993289-5994181 GCF_001194135.2 Octopus bimaculoides
ACTTATTCCATCTGTCTCTTTTGCCGAACCGCTAAGTCACGGGGAAGTAAACACACCAGCATCAGTTGTCAAGCGATGTTGGGGGAGGGGGGCAAACACAGACACAAACACACATATATATATATATACATATGCATATATACGACAGGCTTCTTTCAGTTTCCGTCTACCAAATCCACTCACAAGGCTTTGGTCGGCCTGAGGCTATTATAGAAGACACTTGCCGAAGGTGCCACGCAGTGGGACTGAACCCGGAACCATGCGGTTGGTAAGCAAGCTACTCACCACACAGCCGCTCCTGCACCTGCACATGTTCGCTTATTTTATTTAGCATGCATGGTTTTATCTCCTTCTCCATCTTACCCTTTTCTTCCCTTCATCCTTTCATGTGACACCCTTATATGCATTCCAAACCGTTCTTGTAATATCCTGTTATCTGACGTTCCTGTGGCAAATAAAAAAAAAAAAATTCACCATTATTACTATTATTAGTACCACCATTATTATTATTATTGCTATTGTTATTACTATTGTTGTTATCATTATTGTTATTATTATTACTATTATTATACTCCTTTTATATATTCATAGAAAACAACAACAAAAGTGAAAGTGAAAATAATGTCCTGATGCTTTATTAGCCACAGGGGCAAACAATGAGCATTACACTGCAATTTTGCAATACAAATTCTATGCTATTGCAGAGGATGTACTTACAGACTTCTCATACGTATATATATATATATATATATATATATATATAAAACATATCATTAAATGTGTGTATGTATGTATGTATGTATGTACCTCCCTTTCAATCTCTCTCTGTATATCTATATATTTATAACTTTTATAATTATTTGTAGAATGCACACGTGTGTATATATATATA
>NC_069009.1:5994581-5996918 GCF_001194135.2 Octopus bimaculoides
TATATATATATATATATATATCCGTACATATATATAGTATACATACATACACATATATATTATATACATATATATAGATGTATATGTATGTATTTATATTGAATTAACTTTATCTGCGTACGAACATGAATATAAGTGTGTGTAGGTCTGCATGTATGTGTGTGTGTATAAGCATGGGTACATGAACACGTGTGTGTGTGTGTGTGTGTGTGTGTGTGTGTGTGTGTGTGTATTTATAAGTAATACGGGAATCTGGTTCCTGGAAATAAAAATAATTATAATAATAATGAATTTTTACTTCTGCACAAAGCATTAAGGTGACATGACAAAAACAACAGCGAGAGATATGCATTCAGCAGCACTTCTGCAAATAGCAACAGCAACAACAACAACAACAATAATAATAATAATAATAATAATAATAATAACAATAATAATAATAATGATAATAATAATGATATCAACAAATGCAGTAATATTAATAAGACTAATAATAATGATATGTGTATTGATGATAATAATAATAATAATAATAATAATAATAAATGATAAAAAATATCTAATATTGCCTCAAGGGCAATAATTGAAGTGATGTTACTGTGACAGTTTACTGAGTGTTGTGGTGGTGGTGGTGGTGGTGGTGATGATAATGATGGTGCTGGTGCTAGTGCTGGTGGTGGCAATGATGATGGTGTTGATGATGGTGGTGGTGGTGGTAGTTATAGTGATGATGATGATTGTAGTGGTGATGACGGTGGTGGTAGGGACAATCATGTTGATGCTAGTGATGATGACGATGATGATGATGATGATGGATTTGCTGTTGGTGGTGGTTGTGGTGGCAGTCAAGGAAGTAGTATGGTTACATGACAAAATATATAATCTGTACACACACATACACACACACACACACACACACACACACACACACACACACACACACAAATGTATAGTTTTTCCCAGTATTGAGTACTATATCGAGTACTAACTATAAAAAAAAAAACAAAGGCTCGATTGAGGAACCCTCCTCTCAAGTATAAGTCTACCTTGGACTACAAAGTCACAGAGTTATCTCCCAGAAACACTACACAAAGGAGGGGAGAAAGAAAAGGGAGTGGAAAATGAAGGGGACAAATACCTGACTAAGTGGTGAAGCAAACAGTCTTGACCCCTTTTCACTCCTTTGTGGTTTTCCCCACTGACTCTGGGGCCTTCATGGATTAATAAGGAGTAACATTGTACCCTCAGTGGGTGACATTCCAGCATTCCCACCCCCGTTTCGTTTAACTTTTTCCTCCTACTTTTCATCCTGATTACTATATTCTTGCCGGCACCGAAGTTTGGAAGGTTGGTACCAGAAAAACAAAAATGGAATTGGCGAAGGGTGGGTATCATGCTGGCATGCATTGCAGGTGCAACTTCTGCATCGTATTATTAGAGAAAACGGTAATTTGGAGAGATTTGGGTGCATCTGTGCATATATATTTGCTTGCTTGTATATATATATATGTGTGTGTGTGTGTGTGTGTGTGTGAAAATGCTTATATATAGATACATACATGCAGTGAAAATCTCAAAGTGTAAGCACAAAACACCTGATATAATGATTTGGGATGTAGAAGAGAAAATGTGCACAGTTGTGGAAATTAGTTGCCCAGTGGATGTTAGCATAAAACTGAAGATCAGTGAAAAAGAGAACACCTCTGCTGAATTCTTGAGAAATATGCAGTTAATCTGTCCAGATTACAAGTTCGGGTTTATACCTGTAATTATTGGGGCCCTGGGATATGTAACACACTGCCTAAATACCAATCTTGAGAAATTTGGCTTCTCTAAACCAGAAAGGAGATAGTTGATTCGAAGACTACAGTTCCAAGCCATCATGGGAACTGTAAAAATCTGTAAAACTTTCCAGAAGTTTATCATTTAAATATATATGAGCATGTCTAGATACGCAAGTATATGCGTGAGAAGACATACATAAAACAAAACATACAAATCTCCACATATACATACATACATACACAACAAAAAATACCCTGTTGTTGATGTTGAAATTTTAATGAAGGAGCCTTGGATTGGGTTAGAAACCGGCTCTTTCTCTATTGGCAAGAAATCTTGAAATAAAATTCAATAACAACATACAAGAACAGAGAGGCATTTATGCACGTAGGGGCAAATATATCCAAACAGAGAGGCTATGAAGTACCATATGTATATATATATATATATATATATATATATATATATATATCAAATACCCTAACATAGAAACATATATATCATCATCATCATCTTCATTGTTTAGCGTCCGCTCTCCATGCTAGCATGGGTTGG
>NC_069009.1:5996928-5997349 GCF_001194135.2 Octopus bimaculoides
TATATATATATATATATATATATATATATATATGTATATATATATATATATATATGTGTGTGTGTGTGTATGGGGGAAGAGAGAAACAATTATATGTGTATGTATAAGCATATGTATGGCTATGTATATATCTATGTATATGTGTGTGTATATATGTACATGTATGAGCTGTTTGTATGTAAATATCTCTTATTCTCCCAATATATGTATGTATGTATGTATGCATGTATGTTTGTCTCTCTTTCTCTCTCTCTCTCTCTCTCTCTCTCTCTCTCTGTATGTGTGTAAGTAATATATACACACATATATATATGAATATATCTATATATGTTTGCATGTATGTATACTTCTGTCTTTATCTCTCTCTCTCTCTCTGTATGTATGTGTGTATATGTATATATATATATATATATATATATAT
>NC_069009.1:5998344-6000150 GCF_001194135.2 Octopus bimaculoides
ATATATATACATGCTCATACATACATACATACATATGTGTCTATATATCATAACTGAAACAGTAACAGGTCCCTGTGAAACAGATGGCATGTATACATGCATACATACACACATACACAGGTACACATATCTCTCATATATATATATACACATACATATACATGTATATATGTGTGTGTTTGTATATATATACATGTGTGTGTGTGTTTGTGTTTGTATATATATATATATATGTGTGTGTGTGTGTGCATTTCTACATATATGTGTGTATGTAAATATATATTTACACACACTCATACCCACACATGCATGTGTGTGTGTCGGGTGTGTGTGACAAACCCAAACAGTTACATATCCTCTTTAAACTAAAGTAGCTGACCTTTCAATAAAAGAAAATATGTAAGTGTACCCGTGAAGTGAGTTGGGTGGAGAATGTGGGGTTGTCAAGTCTGTGGTAAGGGTAATACTACTGGGTGGTAGTCTTCCTCTTACTGGGCTGCTGTTTCCATAGCAATGGTATTGATAATAATGATGATGGTGGTGCTGCTGCTTCTGGTCGTGTACAGCCTGAAAATGTCTGAAGTCATGTCGTGGTCCTTTCATTCTCGATAATTCTCTCCCTTTTTCTGTTACCTGCTATGGATCTTTTTTAAAACGGGGGCCACATTTTTCATTAACGAAACACTTTGAAACTTGGAACACTGGTAGAATGTGTCATATAAAACATCTTTTTCTCTTAGTCTTCTTTAAAAAAAAAGAAATCCCTAAGTTATTCCATGTTAAAGTTGTCGTATTTCTGTAATTTCAACCAATCACTGACGTCCATTCAGCCGATATACATTAAGTGCCGACTACATAAACAAACGATTCTGAAACAATTCTATCGGTGATAGGGTTAGGGTAAAACAGCAAATTTAAAAAGAAAAAAGCAAAACGAAGCTATGGAAATTAAATACGCTTTACACCGCTTAATCAGCCAAAGGAGTAAATGTAAACAACTGAATACTTGTCAGTGATTGGTTGAAATTATCGAAATAAGACAATTTTTTACATGAAATAAATTCGAATACAAAAATATCTTTCTGTTCTATAACACACAATAGATAAGTATACGAAGTTTGAAAGTCTTTCGGTACCAAAAACACTACGTAAAACATTAATGAAAAATGTGGCCCCTGTTTTAAAAAAGATCCCCTGCTATTCCTGTTATTCTGCTCCTCGTTCTCATGTACAATGCATGTGTACACACACATACAATATACATTGTGTGTGTGTGGAAGCCTTGGGGCGGGATTTAGTGGATGGAAACTGAAAGAAGCCTATTGTGTGTAGATACATTTATTTCTCTCCCCTTTTCCTTTCCTCGTTAATTTCTTTTGAAGAGCATAGGCTTGAAACATCAAAGACTTTTCAATTTCTCTTTAGTGTCAAACTAATACATCTTGTTTATTGTTCCCTCACCTATATTTGTCTTTTTGTTTTTTGTACATTTGGACCACGCTACTCTATCTCTTTCTCTTTCCTCCCCCCCTCGTTCTTCGTCTGTACTACTACGTATCTCGCTTTACCCCTCTCGTTCTTCCTCTGTTACTACTACGTATCTCTTTTTCCCCCTCGTATTTCCTCTCGTTGCTCACCTGTTCTTCTACTTCCTCCCTCTGTTTCTCCCTCTACCACTCTCTCTCTTCCCTTTACACCGGCATGGTCACATGCTTCCGGTCAATAATCCTTTCCTTCCTTGGCTTTCGCCAAGCAACGCACGCACCACTTTGTCCCTCTCTGGTCCGTGCCTCATCGCGTTCATAC
>NC_069009.1:6003401-6005253 GCF_001194135.2 Octopus bimaculoides
AATACCACACGTGGTTTTTCTCACATTATTCTTTTTCCTTCTCTTTGGACATTTCCTGCTTCTGATGAAGGGCCATGCTCACAGCATTGCACCCCCACTTTTGTTTTTCTTTCCGTCTTAAGCTTTCTCTGAGTGTCGGTCTAATACAGTCACTGTGTAAATCCTCTTGACTTTCGTTGGTTTTTCCTGTTTTTTTGGTTTTGATGATTTCACTATACACATATAGGTGCAGGCGTGGCTGTGTGGTAAGAAGCTTGCTTCCAAACCACATGGTTCTGGGTTCAGTCCCACTGTGTGGCACCTTGGGTAAATGTCTTCTACTATAGCCTGGGGCTGATCAAAGCCTTGTGAGTGAATTTGGTAGACGGAAACTGAAAGAAGCCTATCGTACATATATGTGTGTGTGTTTGTCCCCCCCCCATTATCGCTTAACAACTGATGTTGGTGTGTTTACGTTACCATAACTTAGCAGTTCGGCAAAAGACACCGACAGAATAAGTAACGGAATGCTTTCAGTGTCTGTCTTCCAAATCCACTCACAAAGCTTTGGTCGGCCCAAAGCTATAGTAGGAGGTACTTGCCCAAGTTGCCACGCAGTAGGAGGGAACCCGGAACCATGTGGTTGGTAAGCAAGCTACTTGCCACACAGCCACTCCTGCGCCTATATATATATATATATATATATGTGTGTGTATGTATATATAACACACACACACACACACACACGGCAGGATTCTTTTTATGAAATCCACACACAACGTCTTCGTTGGTCTGAAGTTATAACAGAAGATAACTTGCCCCAAGCACCACACAGTGGAATTGAACCTGAAATCATGTAACTCAGAACCAGTATTCATAACAACACAGCCATGCCTCACAGTATATCTATATGAATACATACACACATACACACACATATACAAATGTGTGGTAATATATCCAGTGTTGAGTACTGCAGAAAAACAAGGGGTCCGATTGGGTAACCCTTCCCTCAGATATAAATTTACCTTGTCCTACCTAGTCTCAGAGCTATCTCCCAGAAACACTCACTTAGCTTACGACGGTCCATCAAAGGTGTTTACAGCGTTGATCTAAGACATTCATCCACCTCCACCATGTTGTTTCTCATAAGAGTAGAATTGGCTGCTGAGACCGACACGAGACAGGCAGATCCTGTGGCACTGATGGCACGGAAAGTGACTCCGCACAACAACCACAAGGGGGAGATGGCAACAACCCCTCCTCTCTTCATGCAGTCTGTTGTGTTCAGTTTCAGAGTGCTCTGGTCCGGCATCACACGCAGACTTCCGTGTCTTGTGATAAATAGCCAGGGCATCCATTTGATCGGAAGGTAACCTGCCTGAAATGAGGGATCAATTAAGAAGGTCATGGAAACGAGGTTTTAGATGTCTATGAGGTCTACTTTCACTCTTGATCTCACTGAAGAGGACCATCTTTGGGAGTTGGTTACCTGGCATCTGATTCACCTGGCCAACCCAGCAGAAATGACAATGAAGGATGCAGGCCTCAATGCTGTAGATCTCAGCCCTCAGGAGGATTTTAGTAACACACACACACACACACACATACACATGCACACACACACATATATTCCCACACACACACAGCCCTTCACATTGGCAACTATACCAAAACATATGGCACATTTCATTGTGTGGCATAGATTGGAAGGTGGCGATGGTGGTGGTCATGTTTGGAAGTGCCACTCGTCCATGTGAGACCTTGCATACTTTGGAGATGTTATACTTGCTTTAAGGTTCTTGTTAGGAAAGACCACACACACACACACACACACACACACACACACACACACACACACACACACACACAC
>NC_069009.1:6005496-6007496 GCF_001194135.2 Octopus bimaculoides
ATATATATATATATATATACACACACACACACACACACACACATTATATATATATATATATATATATATATTGAGCAGGTAAACAAGGAGTGATGTATACATAGAGAGCTAGAGATGTAGAGACAGAGAGAGAGAGAGAGAGGGAGGGCAATAGAGATAGGGAGAGGTGAAGTAGAGAGCTAAGAAGAGAGAGAGGGGGAGTGGAGAGAGAGAGAGAGAGAGAGAGACAGTCCAGATGTGACAGATGACACACAGCTGTGTTAACAATTTTCTAAATTAGAACTGAAATGGCAGTGAAAATGGACATCTGGTGTGTGTAGGGATATGTGTATGTATGTATGTGTGTGTGTGTTTCCATGTGTGTGTATGGATATATATGCGCATGTATGTTATTTTATATACATGTTTTAAATACAGATTTGTGTCTAAATAAATACACTCATACACACACATGTCTATATATACATATATATATATATATATATATATTATAAACTATAAACACACATATTATACATACATGTATTGTATACACACATAATATACACACACACACACAAACACATGTATGTATTTTCTATACCCATGAGTGTGTATATGTTTGTATATATATGTATGCATGTATATATGTGTATATGTGTGTGTGTGTACACACACACACACATATATATATACACACATACGCACACATATATATTCCCACATACACACAGCTCTTCTCATTGGCAACTATGCCGAAACATATGGCACATCTCATTGTGTGGCATAGATCAAATCGGAAGGTGGCAATGGTGGTGGTCATGTTTGGAAGTGCCACTCTTAAAACAGCAGGTCATGTGTTCTGTCTTGTCTAATATATAGATCAAAGGTCGGGCAGTGGGCCTTTTACGGTGAGCCAACGCCTCCCCCACCCCATCGCTCTCTCTCAAACAAAAACTCTTGTTCCTTTCTTACAATAAACAAGAATGGTGTGTGTATGTATATATGCATATCTCTGTATATATGTGTGTGTGTATGTATGTATGAGTTTATTTATTTTATTTTGTTAAGTATTTTTTCTTTGTATTAGATGGGTCTGGAGAAAAGAAGTCGAATACATAGTTTCCATATGTGTATGTATATATATATATATATGTGTGTGTGTGTGAAAGAATACATGTATGTATATTGTGTGTAAGTGTATGTGTATGTATATATATATATATATATATATATATATATATATATATATGTCATCACCATCATCATTGTTGTTTAATGTCCGCTTTCCATGCTGGCATGGGTTGGATAGTTTGACCGAGGACTGGCGAGCCAGAAGGTTATACCAGGCTCCAGTCTAATCTAGAAAAGTTTCTACAGCTGGATGTCCTTCCTAATGCCAACCACTCAGAGAGTGTAGTGGGTGCATTTATGCGCCACCGGCACAAGGGCCAGTCTGGTGGTTCTGGCAACGACCACACTCAAAAGGTGTTTTTTTACGTGCTACCTGCACGGGAACCAGTCCAGTGGCACTGACAACGACCACGTTCAAATGTTGATTTTCACGTGCCACTGGCACATGTGCCAGTGAGGCAACGCTGGCAACAATCATGCTCAAATGGTGCTTTTCATGTGCCACTGGCAGCATGGGAGCCAATCACCAGCCCTGGCAATGATCACACTCAGATGATGCTTTTACCATTCCACTGGCACAAGTGCCAATCAGGCCTGGGATCTTTTTTAAAACGGGGGCCACATTTTTCATTAACGAAACACTTTGAAACTTGGAACACTGGTAGAATGTGTCATATAAAACATCTTTTTCTCTTAGTCTTCTTTAAAAAAAAAAGAAATCCCTAAGTTATTCCATGTTAAAGTTGTCGTATTTCTGTAATTTCAACCAATCACTGACGTCCATTCAGCCGATATACATTAAGTGCCGACTACATAAACAAACGATTCTGAAACAATTAACCCTAACCCTAACCCTACGGTTAGGGTTAAGGTTAGGGTTAGGGTTA
>NC_069009.1:6008317-6011552 GCF_001194135.2 Octopus bimaculoides
AGTACTAGTGTCAATGCGATTGACTAAAATTCTTCAAGGAAGTGCTCCACCATGGCCACCGTCTAATGACCGAAACAAGTAACAGATAAAACATACATACACACACACACGTGTTTTATATATGTATGTATATTTTTAAGCAGTCTCTTGTGTGTGTGTGTGTGTGTGTGTGTGTGTGTGTGTGTGTGTAGATACATGTATGTGTTTATGGCAATGTTAATGTGAAAAGTTTTCACAGTTGCCTCCCCACCACCCGTGGGAACCAGTGTAGTGTTTGCCATGGTGGCGGTGGTAGTGGTGGTGGTGTGAATTAAATGTGTCATGTGACCGCCCTTCATCTCTTCCACCACCCTCACACACACACACACACACACTCAGACATGCACACACTACCCCCCAACCTTGCCCACCACCCCTTATATATTCTTTTGTCGTAATGGATACGTGAGATTTCCTTTGTTTATATGTTCTGTGTTCTCCATATTGTAGTTTGTGTATGTATGTATGTACGTATGTATATATATATATATATATATATATATATATATACTGTATGTGTATGTATATATATATATATATAGATATATATATACTGTATGTATATATATGTGTGTGTATATATATATATATATACTGTATGTATATATATGTGTGTGTATATATATATATATATACTGTATGTATATATATATATATACTTATATATATTTACATGTGTGTGTATATATATACATATGCGTGTCTGTGAGAATGTATGTATATAGTGTCTACTTATGTACATCTGTCTTATTTTTCTCATTCGTAAACTCCCCTCTCTCTCTCTCTCTCTCTCTCTCTCTCTCTCTCTCTCTCTTTATACACACATATGCCTTTTTGTATTGAGTGGGATATTGTGTTCATTACCATTTGTTTATGTATGATGTCTATATATATATATATATATATATATATATATACACAGTTAGTATATACCATGGTCATCATAATCATTCTTGTCAACATCATAATCTTCTTCATCATCATCATCATCATCATCATCATCATCATCACTGTTGCCGTCATCATCATCACCACTACTACCACTACCGTCATCATTTGTCATCCCCTTCATCATCATCATCATCATCATCATCATCATTTTGATCATCATCATACCTTTCATTGTCATCGTCATCATCATCATTGCCATCAACATCATCAGCACCACCACCACCACTACCATCGTCACTATCATCATGACCATCATCTTTCATCATCATCATCATTAATATCTTTTGTCATCACTGACATCATCACCATCACCATCACCATCACTGCATTCAACATCACCACCATTGCAAGATACACTTTCCCATGCATATGATGGCCCAGATGAAATAATATTGCAGCCAATTTTTCTATGGCCAAATACCCTTCTCGTGCCAACCCCCTATATATTTGCAAGCAAGTAATATTCCCTCCCCTGTCCTTTAAAAAACAGGGACAGCTTAATGTCTGGACATGTCTTGGTGATCTATTACATCTGCTGGGTTCCTCAGATTCATTTCGTCCCCTTTTAGGGTCTCCATCAATTACATGCTCTTACCATTACAGATCAGTTTGTGTCTTGATTGATTGACCAAATAACGAACCAAAACAGTCGTCATCATCATTTAACGTCCTTCTTCCATGCTGGCATGGGTCAGACGGTTTGACAAGGGCTGGCAAGTTGGAAACCAACACCAGCTTCAAACTGTCTGATTTGGCATGGTTTCTACAGCTGGATGCCCTTCCTAAATGCCAACCACTTTACAGAGTGTACTGGGTGCTTTTCACATGGCACAAGCACTGCTGAGGTCTGCTTTGGTATGGTTTCTACAGCTGGGTGCCTTTCCTAATGCCAACCAATTTACAGAGGGTGCTGAGTGCTTTTCACATGGCACAAGCACCATTTCTTTTATGCAGCATCAGCACCATTGTTTTTTTTTATGTGGCATCTGCACAGGTGTTTTTTAACATGACACCAGCACATGGTCCTTTTACATGGCACCTGCACAGGTGATTTTAACCTAACACCAGCACAGGCTCCTTTTATGTGGCACCTGCACAGGTGCTTTGAACGTGGTGCCAGGACACATGCTTCAAACTAGTTAAAAGGTAAACTCGTTAACTAATGCTAATGAAGGAAGTGAAATTAAGCCAGTGCTGTTATAGATGCCTACATTGTTGCTAGCAGACAGACACCATTCCTGCACAAACACAACCATCATCATCATCACCACCATCAGTAGCACAGTCACGTACCATACCATCACTGTCAACACTACCACCTTAACCACATATGCAAACACCACCACTACTGCCACCACAACCGCCATCGCCACAACCACCTGTCAGCACTACAACCACTATCATAATCATAAACACAAACACTACCACTACCACCACCACCACCACCACGACCACCACTGTAACCACATGCTAAACCACCGCCATAATCAACACCACCATCCCCACCACAACCACCACCAGAGTAACTACAAACTCAACTACCACCACAACAATCGCAACTCACCACCAATATCACCATCACAAAGAACACTACTACCACCACAACTATAATCCAAAACACCATCAGAACCACTAATACTGCCACCACAATCACCACTAACACCAATACCACTGACACAACTATCATCAATACCACCGCCACCACTGCTGTAACTACAAACACAACCACCCATACAAGTACCAGTACTACCACCATCACAACCATCAACACTACCACTACTACCACCAACACTGCCAACACAACCGTTATTAGCATCAATAACACAATGATCCACCGCACTACCAGCAACACTACCACCACCACCACCACCACGCTGCTGTAACCACCACCATCACCACCACCACCACAACGACCATAAGCCCAAACATACGGAAATGTTTAAGACACAGAACCTGACAAGAAGAAGAATATGCCAACCACAATTACAGCAACAAGAAGCATTCGTTATGTGTAAATATGTTATAAATATGCAGATATTCAATTAATATATCATGAATATTAAATTGCAGGGTTGATATCAAAAGAATAAATATATATTGAGAGGTGATGGCCGTTATAGGGTTGGCCGTTGTAAGCTGGTTGTGTAGGTTTGTTAAGTTTGACAAACTAATAAATATTAAATGAAAATCTATCTCGTTTTTTTTATATAGTTCTTTTTTTTTGTATTGTTTTCTGTGGAAGAGG
>NC_069009.1:6013954-6016374 GCF_001194135.2 Octopus bimaculoides
ACCTTCGATGCAAAAGACATCCCTTGGCAAATATATGTAACTTTCTCCAGTAACTTTCTCCTGGGGCTAAAAGCAACAGTAACATCCACCCCTCGGGGTCAGCCACATTTAAGTGGCAAATATACTTCACTTTATCGTGCAGTTACTGTTAATACCTCGTTCAGAGATTTAACATTGCTTATATATATATATATATTAGACTTCTTTTAGTTTCTGTCTACTAAATCCACTCACAAGGCTTTGGTTGGCCCAAGGTGCCATGCAGTGAGACTGAACCTGGAACCATGTAGTTGGGAAGCAAGCTTCTTACCACACAGCCACGCTTGCACCTATGGGTGTCTAAACAACATTTACTCTTATATTTTTTATTATACAAGTGTACCAGTGACCCTGTTTATTATACAACTCTCCTGACATTTATATATCTATTAATTACAGGATGTCCCAGGCCCTGATTCCTATGATGTATGCAATGCATTTGAAAAATCTCAAATTCACCCAGCGAGGTCGAAACCCAGAAGCTCACAGAGTGGGTTTCTGTCAGGATCAGCACGTTTTCGTAATGGGCAAGATTTTCAGAGTCTAGCAGAGAAGAAAAGGGTACCCGGTAAGTACCCAACTCGCTTTTGTTTGTTGTTCGTTAGAATTTGTTTATTTGGGAAACACAGCCCAAATATTTTTTTATTTGCACTGTCAATCTCTGAAACGGATGTAAAGGATCTTTCTTTGTCTCTTATTCTCTTACTTCTTTCAGTCATTAGACTGTGACCATGCTGGGGCACCACCTTGAAGAGTGAGTGTTTTAGTTGAATGAATCAACCCCTGTACTTATTTTCTCGTTTTTGAGCCTGGTATTTGTTCTATCAGTGTTTTTTTTTTTGCCAAATTGCTAAGTTATGAGGATGTTAACAAACCTATACTGGTTGTTAAGCAGTGGTGGGGAACAAACACGCACACGAAGATCCATGCAAACCCATACACATATATGATGGGCTTCTGCCAGTTTCTGTTTTCAAAATCTACTAACAAGGCTTTGGTCGACCCAAGGCTATATTAGAAGACACTTCTCCAAGATTCCACACAGTAGGACTGAACCTAGAACCATGTGGTTGGAAAGCAAGCTTTTTATTTTTTTTTTTACTGCCCACAAGCGGCTGAACATAGAGGGGCAAACAAGGACAGACAAAGGGATCAAGTCGATTACATCGACCCCAGTGTGTAACTGGTACTTAATTTATCAACCCTGAAAGGATGAAAGGCAAAGTCAACCTCGGTGGAATCTGAACTCAGAACGTAGCAGAAGACAACATACCACTAAGCATTTCACCCTGCGTGCTAACGTTTCTGCCAACTCGCCGTCTCTTACCACTCAGCCATGCCTGTGCCTATAGATGGAGTTAATATTGAAAGCTGCATTTATTATTTATTCAGACAGGAGGCAATGTAGGTGGGTGTGTATGTGTGTGTCCATGGGGGCATGTAACCTTGTGGTTATAGTATTGTACACACAATCACAAGACCTTGAGTTCAGTTCCCAGATCGAGCAGCACATTGTGTCCTTGAGCAAGACACTTCATTTCATATTGCTCCAGTTCACTCAACTGTTAATGGGTCACCCTGTGATGGACCAGTCTTCCAATTCAGGGGGATATATATATGGCCTACTCACCCAGCCAGCAGGGTGGTATCATTTGAAAGCTAAAACAACTCAAAAGGGCATTGTGACCAGCGATGTATAACGTCCAATACTCTAATTGACCACATGATGAATTCAGCATACAAATAGGAGTCCACCAAGGGTCAGTCCTCAGCCCCCTTTTCATCATTAGTCTTCTAAACAATAACAGAGAAATTTAAGTCAGGCTGCCCCTGGGAGCTCCTCTGTGGTGAGGTTCTTATAGCTGAATCACTACCAGGACTAGAGAAGCAAGGTGTGGAATCAAAGGGCCTCAGAGTTAATTTAGCAAATGCCAAAGTTTTAGTAGAAACTCTGACAATTCACAAATCACTTCAGGTAGAAAAATCGTAGGTAAAAATGCCATAAGGTGTACCCAGCAATATTAGTGGAAGGTTAACAGGGAAAATAGTTTTTGTGTGTGACAGATGCACAGGTATGGTAGACACTAGAAATGATGTTTTTACATCACAGTAACTTAGCAGTTCAGCAAAGAGGATCGACTGAATAAGCACCAGGCTTTAAAATTCAAAAACAAAAATATTAGGGTCGATTTATTCGACTAGAATAAACATTCTTCAAGGCAGTGCCCCAGCATGGTCACAGTGTAATGACTGAAACAAGTAAAAGATAAAATATATTCTAGAGAGGTTCTGATGATATGCAATAAAGCCAGGCGTTTTATGGACGTGAAACCTAAGGTCATTTCATAAACCGGCCTTATCTAGCTTTAATATATATATAT
>NC_069009.1:6016758-6018295 GCF_001194135.2 Octopus bimaculoides
GTGGCCGTTTTCGTGCGGGTGACACGTAAAAGCACCCACTACACTCTCTGAGTGGTTGGCGTTAGGAAGGGAATCCAGCTGTAGAAACTCTGCCAAGTCGGACTGGAGCCTGGTGTTGCCATCCGGTTTCACCAGTCCTCAGTCAAATCGTCCAACCCATGCTAGCATGGAAGGCGGACGTTAAACGATGATGATGATGATGATGATGATGATATATGGTGTCATTCTGTTTATTTGTTTTTGTATTTGAAAGTTAATTCTGCCTTCTTTGTCTCATAATGCTCATCTAACATTTTTCTGTTCATAAATTCTGATAGCTGAATTACTTTTCTCCTTTTTCTCATTGGTAAATCTAATCAATATATATATATATGTGTATATATATATCTAATCAATATATATATATATGCTATGTGTCATCAATATATATTCAATACTGTATTTTTTTATATGACTTTTCCTGCCACTATTAATTATTCTATTTCATATATATTCCATTATTTCCGAACTTCACTTTTATATTCAGCTTACTGAGAAGTGTCTTCTATTCAATTTTAGACTATTTCATTATTACACTGCATGCTTGTATTTCTTGCTTTAAGTAGAACAAAAAACCAGAAATAATTTGGAATTACAGACTGAAAATTCTTAAGACCAAAGTCTGTTGGTGCCTCTTCATGTCTCTACAAGAAATATCGTTCATTATTTGCATTTGCAGTGAATTGCGATAACGGTTTTCAAATTTTGGCCCCAAATATCACAACAGAACTCTTGTTTGACAGTCTTGTCCAAGGAGACAAATTCTTGATGCATAATGCCACATTTCTGGATGTAACGTTTGTGACAGATCTTCCAGATCACTCCTTGTCTTCCAGGGGTGTTCTTCCACTTTTGAAGCATCCGTACCATTTGAAACATTGCGTACGACCCAATGTCTCATCACCATAAGTGTGGTGAAGCATGCTCAATGTCTCTGTAGCAGACTTCCCAAGTTTAACACAAAATTTCATGTCGGCTTCTTGTTCTTGTCCATGACAATAATCGCAGACTGCAGCATACATGTGATCACAAAAACACAAATTACCCAACTTGCAAAGTAAACAGTTGTGTCACTTAACACACTGCCTAATGAAGTTTACTGCTAGGTCTCACTGTGTTACAGAACTAGTGCAGGACATTTTCAATATCATCTCATGTGTGTGAATAATCTTGCATGAAAATAGCACTGAGATACAAACGGTGAACTTAGTTTACTCTTTTACTTGTTTCAGTCATTTGACTGCAGCCATGCTGGAGCACCACCTTTAGTCGAGCAAATCGATGCCAGGACTTATTCTTTGGGAGCCTAGTACTTATTCTATCAGTCTCTTTTGCCGAAACACACCAGCATCGGTTGTCAAGCGATGTTGGGGGGGACAAACACAGACACACAAACACACACATATATATATATGCATATACATATATACGACGGGCTTCTTTCAGTTTCTGTCCACCAAATCCACCCACAAGGCCTTGGTCGGCCCGAGGCTATAGT
>NC_069009.1:6018822-6019811 GCF_001194135.2 Octopus bimaculoides
CATTCATCTTTGGTAATTAAGCTGTTGTTAAACACAGACTGACTAATCGGGGATCCAATTAAGATCTCCCGATTAACGAACAGGGTGAAACGTCCTGATTGTGACGATAGTGGTCATAGTGGTGGTATTATATTATTGGTGGTGTGGGTGGTGGTGATTTGTAGTGGTGGTGGTGGTGGTGGTGATGGCAATGGTGGTGATTGGTGGTTCTGGTGGTTGATTGTGGTAGTAGTGGTAGTAGTGGTGGTGGTTGATTGTGTTGGTGGTGGCATTGGCTATGGTGGTAGTAGTGGTGTATGAGTGTAGCGTTGGTGGTGGTGGTGGTACAATCAGTTATAGAATAGGTGTTACATGTGGAGGAGGAGATGGTGGTGTGGATAAGGGTGGGGGTTGAGTTGAGTTCGTTGCAGGGAGTGGGGTGGATGATGGGGGTGGTGGTTGTTCTATGTAGGGAAAGTGTGGTGTCTAAATGGCTATGGTGGCAATTGGGTTGTTTTTGCTTATACACGTTCCTGCTGATTTATAGCAAAGGCTTGCCACATATGACCATCCCATTTATTTGTTAGGTTATACATATATATGTACATGTGTGTGTGTGTGTATTTTTTTCCTTTTTCTTTTATTGTTTACTTGTGCCAGTTATTAGACTGTGGCCATGCTGGGGCACCACTTTGAAGTTTTGCTTTTTAAACCTGGCACTTATTTCATCAGTCTCTTCGTACCAAACCTCGAGGTTATGAGGATGTAAACAGAACAACACCAGTTCTCAAAGATTGGTGAAAGACACACACACACACACACACACACACATGCACACACATATATACAACGGGCTTCTTTCAATTTCTGTCCACCAAATCTACTCACAAGGCTTTGGTCGGCCCGAGGCTATAGTAAAAGGCATTTGCCCAAGGTGCCACGCAGTGGGACTGAACACAAAACTATGTGGTTGGTAAGCAAGCTTCTTACCACACAGCCATATATATATA
>NC_069009.1:6019842-6020448 GCF_001194135.2 Octopus bimaculoides
GTGTGTGTGTGTGTGTGTGTGTGTGCACATACTCAGGGTGCGATGGGTAAATTGTCGCCGTTTTATTTTTTTATTTCATGCATGTGCATTGTTCGCTTTTGATGTTGTCGACTACACAGTATAGTAGGGTTAGTTGGGCACCATCTGTGAGAAAAACAGCACCATGATGCAATTCACTCTGTCAGAAATTTGGAAACGACTTGCTGCGCTGCTTGGCGTCCCTGCCGGAGGCTCCGACATGAACATTTCAGAGTGCTTTGGGTGTGTATGTGAGGACAGCGCATTTACTGAGAGTGTTTAAAATCAAACAGCCCGTCAACATCTGACAAAATGATCTGGATGCTAAAGGGTTAAGGCAGTGCTCCAGCATGTCCACCGTCAAATGATTGAAACAAGTTGCAGAAAGCAATTGTGTTGATGGAACATCCAGAATCTGCATTCATTGAAACCTAACGAAGGTCCGAGATTTATGTGAAGGCGTACATATATCTGCATATGTATGTATGTATGTGTGTGTGTGTGTGTGTGTGCGTGTGCGCGTGTCTGTGTGTCTTACGTGAGTCATGGGTTTCGTAGCTCAGATGTGTGTAGGTGTGTGTGTGTGTG
>NC_069009.1:6021080-6022044 GCF_001194135.2 Octopus bimaculoides
ATATATATATATACATACATACATATATAAATATATGTGCTTATCTCTCTCTCTCTCTCTCTCTCTCTATATATATATATATATATATATATATATATATATATACACACATACATACATACATATTATGCCAACACTCTCATGCACATGAATGGATGCACACACACACATGCACCTAGATGCATATTTATGTACTGAGGGAAAAGTAAATATTCTCCCGATACAAATGAAATGCGGAAAAGAGATTGTGAAGCAAATAATGAAACCATATTGCATATATATGCGTGTGTGTGTGTGTGTGTGTGTGTGTGTGTGTGTGTGTGTCGGTACCTTTTTATCTATGTATATACATTGTATATTTATGTATCTGTAGGTGTATAATCATATATATGTATGTATGTATGTATATGTATGAATGTATGTACACACACAAACACACACACACATACATATATATCTGTATATATGAATATATATAAAATGTATAACAATGTATGCATGTATAGATAACTGTATAGAAATACATACACACTATATAATATATATAATGTATATTGTATGTATATATATATATGTTGCATACTTAAGTCTTCATACACACACATATATATCTACATATAATAAGCCTACATATCCTCATGTATATACATATAAACATGCATGATGTAATGTATGTTCAACAAACGTTAACTTTTCCGAAGTAGCGTGTAATTAGTAATTTTATAAATTTGACGTATGTGACACTAGTTCTATAGCGTGTGTGTGTGTGTGTATAAGCATATGTATATTGTCTGTATATAATACATACATACACACATGTTTGCATGTGTTTATTTCAATGTATCTGTATTGGGTGTGTGTGTATATATATATATATATATATATATAATCATTGTCATCATCATGAATATATGATTGTATGCACACATATTAAGTTATATATCTGTATGTATGAATGTATATA
>NC_069009.1:6022871-6023570 GCF_001194135.2 Octopus bimaculoides
TTGAAGCCTAGCCTGGCTCATGGACCTGGTTTCCCGGTTTCTATGGCGTATGTGTTCCCCCCAGCTGGACGGGACACCAGTCCATCGCAGCGTTACTCAAGAAACAAGAAGAAAGGATGAGAGAAAGTTGGGGCGAAAGAGTGCAACAGGGGTCGCCACCACCCCCTGCTGGAGCCTCGTGGAGCTTTGGGTGTTTTCACTCAATAAACACACACAACACCTGGTCTGGGTATCAAAACCGCAATCCTCCAACTGCGAGTCCGCTGCCCTAATGACTGGGCCATTGCGCCTCCGCACACACACACACATATATATGTATATACATACATAAACATATATATGTATATACATACATATACATACATATACATATATATATGAGGTGCAGCAACATCAAAGGCAGGTTAACTAGCAAGTTAGTTTTTGTTTGTGGCAGATGTTCAGGTGCAATAAAGACTGCAAACAAACAGGAAACAACTTCTATCTCATTCCAGGGTGAAAAACTAGAGGTAGTCGATAGCTTCCGCTATCTGGGCGACCAAGTTAGTAGTGGGGGTGGGTGCGCTGAAAGTGTAGCTGCTAGAATAAGAATAGCCTGGGCAAAGTTTAGAGAGCTCTTACCCCTGCTGGCGACAAAGGGACTCTCACTCAGAGTAAAAGGCAGACTGTATGATGCATGTGTACGAACGGCCATGCTAC
>NC_069009.1:6024543-6027447 GCF_001194135.2 Octopus bimaculoides
GGGTGGCACATAAAAGACACCATTTCGAGCGTGGCCGTTTTCGTGCGGGTGACACGTAAAAGCACCCACTACACTCTCTGAGTGGTTGGCGTTAGGAAGGGCATCCAGCTGTAGAAACTCTGCCAAATCAGACTGGAGCCTGGTGTTGCCATCCGGTTTCACCAGTCCTCAGTCAAATCGTCCAACCCATGCTAGCATGGAAAGCGGACGTTAAACGATGATGATGATGATGATGATGATGATATATATGACTCTCCAGTCACAGATGTCGTATCAATGTTTAGGTTTTACCAAATGACCGGCACAAATGGTTTGTTTGTAGGGATCAAACTCTTGTGGCACACATTACCTCACTCCCCCCATGAAATTGACATTGTCTGAACATGCAAACGGTGTGCCGCACATCAGGTGTGGAAGGGATTGTAGAGCAGTGTGAGGTGAAGTGTTTTGCTCAAGAACGCAACATACCTCCCAGTCCAGGAATTGAACATGTGATCAGTAGGTCATGAGTGCAACACAGTCTTTGTGGGTGCATGCGCTTGTGTGATGGAATTTTTTCAGTTTCCGTCTATCGAATCCACTCACAAGGCTTTAGTGGCCTGAGGCTATAGTAGAAGACAGTTCCCCAAGGTGCCACACAGTAGGACTGAACCCAGAGACAATTCAGTAGGAAAGCAAACTTTTTACCACACAGCCACGCCTGCACCTATATATATGTGTTTGTATAGATGTGTGTATATGTATGTGTTGTGGAGGCACAATGGCCCAGTAGTTAGGGCATCGGACTCGCGGTCATAGGATCGCGGTTTTGATTCCCAGACCGGGCGTTGTGAGTGTTTATTGAGCGAAAACACCTAAAGCTCCACGAGGCTCCGGCAGGGGATGGTGGCCAACCCTGCTGTACTCTTTCGCCACAACTTTCTCTCACTCTTACTTCCTGTTTCTGTTGTGCCTGTAATTCAAAGGGTCAGCCTTGTCACACTGTGTCACGCTGAATATCCCCGAGAACTACGTTAAGGGTACACGTATCTGTGGAGTGCTCAGCCACTTGCACGTTAATTTCACGAGCAGGCTGTTCCGTTGATCAGATCAACTCGAACCCTCGACGTCGTAAGCGACAGAGTGCCAACAACAACATATTTATGTGTGTGTGTACATGTCCTTGTGTTTATCATCTACCATTGCTTGATAACTGGTGTTGGTTTGTGTACATCCTTCTAACTTTGCAGTTTAGCAAAAGAGATCAATAAATTGATTACTAAACCCTTCACGGCAGTGCCCCAGCATGGCCTCAGTCCAATGACTGAGACAAGTAAAATTAAGTGATGTGTGTGTATGTGTGCATGCAAATATATACATGCTTTTATATGTGTCAATGTGTGTGACTGTGTATTTGATGATGATGATGGTGGTGATGATAATGGTTGTGATGGTGGTGGTGGTGGTGGTGATGTTGTTGTTGGTGGTGGTCATGTATGTTGGTGTTGCTGATGATAAGAAATAGTAGAAGTCTGAGGAAAAGGAAGAGGTCATTGCCAATGAAGATGATGAGGGTGGTGATGATGATGATGGTGAAGGGAGGGAGGAGGAAGAGGGGACGGATTAGTAGTAGTAGTAGTAGTAGTAGTAGTAGTAGGATATGGATGAGGAAGGGAGGAGTAGGGGGAGCACTAAAAGTTTGGCATTGATGACAATAATGTTGGTGATGATGATGATGATGATAACAGCAATAGTGATTCTGCTGCTGATTGTGATGATGATGATGATGATGATGATGTGGAGGAAGAGGAGGGGGAGGAGGCTGGTAATATTGATGTTGGTTATGATGATAATGGTGATGATATTGATGATGGTCACAGTGAGGCTGCTGCTGATATTGATGATGATGATGATGATGATGATGATAGGGAGGAGGAGGAAGATTATGGTGATGATGATGATGGCGCTGCTGCTTCTGACTGAGATGATGATGAAGGGATTGAGGAGGAGGATGCTGATGATGGTGATTATGATGATATCGATGGTGATCGCAGTGATGATGATGATGATGATGATGGTAACAATGATGTTTGTGCTGCTGGTGCTGACGATGATGATGACAGAGAGGAAGATGATGAAGATGGTGATGATGATGGTGATAGTGATGACGATCATCATTACCATCATCATCATTACCATCATCATCATCATCCTGATTATGACGATGGCAGTGTATTGGAAGGATAAGCAGTAAAGAGTAAACTAGGGAGAGAAAGGAGAGAGAGAGAGAGAGAGAGAGAGAGAGAGAAAGGGGGGAGAAAGAGAAGCAAAGAATGCAAGAGTGAAAGGCAGAGGAGCAGGTGGTTTGCATTGGAAATGTCGCTGTTCCGGTTGAAAAAATATAATTTGGCATTATTTAAATTCCTAATGTTCCTTGCTTTCCTTTGCTTTCGATCCAATTATTATTATCATTATTAATATCATATAAATTATTATTATTATTATTATTATTATTATTATTATCATTATTATTATTAAGGCAGGGAGCTGGCAGAATCATTAGCATGCCAAGCAAATTGCTTAGTAACATTTCATCTGTCTTTACATTCCAAGTTCAAATCCTGGCGAGGTCGACATTGCTTTCATCCCTTTGGGGTCAGTGAAATATGTCCTAGTTTAGTACTTGGGTCAATACCACACACCCCAGTATTCCAGATCTTTTGCCTAGAGTAGAAAGCATTATTATTATTATTATTATTATTATTATTATTATTTTATGTTTGACTTTTGTTTTGCATTTGTACAAGTTGGATCCAAGTCTCACCCAGAGACCTCAAGAGACAAAAAGTTAATTATTATTATTATTATTATTATTATTATTATTATTATTATTATTATTATTATTATCATTATTATTCAGTAGTG
>NC_069009.1:6027788-6029400 GCF_001194135.2 Octopus bimaculoides
TATAAATTATTATTATTATTATTATTATTATTATTATTATCATTATTATTATTAAGGCAGGGAGCTGGCAGAATCATTAGCATGCCAAGCAAATTGCTTAGTAACATTTCATCTGTCTTTACATTCCAAGTTCAAATCCTGGCGAGGTCGACATTGCTTTCATCCCTTTGGGGTCAGTGAAATATGTCCTAGTTTAGTACTTGGGTCAATACCACACACCCCAGTATTCCAGATCTTTTGCCTAGAGTAGAAAGCATTATTATTATTATTATTATTATTATTATTATTATTTTATGTTTGACTTTTGTTTTGCATTTGTACAAGTTGGATCCAAGTCTCACCCAGAGACCTCAAGAGACAAAAAGTTAATTATTATTATTATTATTATTATTATTATTATTATTATTATTATTATTATTATTATCATTATTATTCAGTAGTGGTAAAAAGTTTGTTTCCAATCACATGATTCTGAGTTCAGTTCCAGTGTGTAGCTCCTTGGGCAAATATCTTCTATTACAGCTTTGGGCTGACCAGAGCTTTGTGAGTGGATTTGGATTTGGATTTGTGCAAGCATGGCTGTGTGGTAAGAAGCTTGCCTCTGAACCACATGATTCCAGGTTTAGTCCCACTGCATGGCATCTGGGACAAGTGTCTTCTATGATATCCTTGGGCTGACCAAGGCTTTGTAAGTGGATTTGGTTGATGGAAACTGAAAGAAGTATAGCGTGTGTGTGTCTGTGTTTGTCCCCACCACCACTTGATAACTGGTGTCTGTGTTTATGACCCTATAACTTAGCAGTTCAGCAAAAGACACTGATAGAATAAGTACCAGTCTTCAGAAAAAATAAGTACTGGGGTCGATTCATTTGACTTAGAATTCTACATTAGGTAAAGTGGTTTGCAGTAGGACTGAACCCAAAGCCATGATGTTGAAAAGTAAGCTGCTTAACCACACAGCCATGTCTATATCTATCTTTTATCATTTCCTTGTTTCAGTTGAAGAATTTTTAGTCAAATGAATTGACCCCAGTAATTATTTTATTGTAACCTGGTACATTTCCTCAAAACATTCACATTAACTGGTAATAACTGGTAACATGACAACCCCTCTCATGCTGGTGCTACAATGCTACAATGGACCCAGGAGACTCTTCTTGCAAAGTGGTTGGCATTAGGAATGGCTTCTGGCTGTAGAAACCTACACCAAATAACAGAATGTAGAAACAGCTCATGGTTTGGAGTAAAGACTGTTTGCCAACATAACATGGCAGTCCTGGTTTAGGACGGATGTTGCTGTAATTTAGCCCCAGGAGACATTGTCTCCAGCTGGCTATATGACACGATCTGTGTCCTTATATTTTCAAACAAGGGAATCTAGCACCCCCACTCAGCTCAAAACAATATCTGTGTATCATGATTTCTGAGTTATTTCCCTTCATCAGCACAGAATAACTGCTTGGCTAGAGGTGGTGCTGCTAAATTCCCATGCTGATAAAGAGAAATAATCCAGAAATCATGATACACAGATATTGTTTTGAACTGAGTGGGGGTGCTAGATTCCCTTGTTTGAAAATATAAGGACACAGATCATGTCGTATAGCCAGCTGGA
>NC_069009.1:6029410-6030629 GCF_001194135.2 Octopus bimaculoides
TTGTTTGAAAATATAAGGACACAGATCATGTCGTATAGCCAGCTGGAGACGATGTCTCCTGGGACTAAATTACAGTAACATTCGTCCTAAACCAGGACTGCCGTGTTATGTTGGCAATCTTTACTCCAAAGTACTATTGCTGAATATCTCTCATTGTGAGATTTAAAAATAGTAATTTTCTAATCTCATGGTTTGTCCCCAACACATCTCAGTGCAAAGGGTTGTGTGAAGTTAGTAACTGCCTGCAAAAAGGAAGAGCTGAGTCAATCCCGGATGAATAATCCAGCTCATGCTAGCACCAAAGAATCGGATGTTTAAAATTATGATACTGACTCAGGTGTTAATAATAACAATGACGATGATGATGATGATGATGATGATGAGGTGGAGGGGAGGAGGTGACAGATAACAAGTGATGGGGATGAAGATTATGATGATGATAGTGATGATAGCAATGCTTATGGTGTTATTGATGATGATGATGATGATGGTGACATTGATGATGAAGATAATGATGCTGATGATGATGGTAGTGGTGGGAGTGGTGATGATGATGATTAAGATGATGATGGCAATCACAATTATGATGGCCATATTGAGGATGATGATGACGATGATGCTGATAATAATGATGGCATCGATGATGAGGATGATGATGATGATATAGCATTGATGGTGAAGGTGATGATGATGTCGACAACCTTGATGATGACAACAGTGGTAATGATGAAGATGACGACAACAACAACAACAGTGATGGTGGTGGTGATAATGTCATCGATGATGGCGATGATGACAGCAATGACGATGCTGATGTTGATGGTAATGTTGCCGATGACGATAATGCAGCATTTGACTGACGGTGAGTATGATAATG
Organism: Octopus bimaculoides; assembly: GCF_001194135.2. Lineage (NCBI taxonomy): Eukaryota > Metazoa > Mollusca > Cephalopoda > Octopoda > Octopodidae > Octopus > Octopus bimaculoides. The sequence continues at coordinate 6,030,288 of NC_069009.1, forward strand.
ATGACGTTGACAATGACAACAACAGCGATGACGGTGATAAAGATGAAAATGGTGGTGGCTACTCCAACTCCGACGACGACGACGACGACGACGATGATGATGATGATGATGATAACGACGACGAGGACGGTGATGATGATGATGATGATGATGATGATGATGATGATGGCAAAGATAATGTTGAAGGTCATCCGAACATCTCCAAGGTTAAGCACTGTTCTATGGCAATGCCTTAACAATACCTCTTTAATTCTTCCATTCTTTTACCGTTTCCTTTGCTGTTTGTCTTTTCAAGAAGAAAGTCAATGATTTTCTCAAAATTCTTGGTTTTATTGATTTAGT
>NC_069009.1:6031802-6034150 GCF_001194135.2 Octopus bimaculoides
TATATATATATATATATATATATATATATATATATATATATATGGCTGTGTGGTAAAAAGCATGCTTCCCAACCACATGTTCTGGGTTCAATCCCACTGCATGGCACCTTGGGCAAGTACCTTCTACTATAGCCTTGGGCTGACAAAAGCCTTGTAAGTCGATTTGGTAGACAGAAACTGAAAGAAGCCCATTGTATATATATAAAACTACTGAACAATAATAATAATAATAATAATAATGATAATAATAATACCAGCAGATGACAACGTTTCTCTAAAAGAAATGGAGAAACTTTCAAAATACAAAGACCTGGAAATAGAGATAACTCGAATGTGGAATCTAAAAACAGAAACAATTCCTATCATAGTAGGTGCCTTAGGTATAATAAAAAAATATTCAGACAAATACATAACAAAAATACCAGGACTTACAAATATATATAACATACGGAAAATTGCACTACTGGGTACTGCACACATTCTACGCAAAACACTTTCAATAGAGTAAACATAAGAGCACCACAGCAAACCACAGCACATACCCAAGGCACACAGAGCTGCGCTCGGTAGTGAAGTGAAAGCTTGTTATACAAATAAAACTACTGAACAATAATAATAATAATAATAATAATAATAATAATAATGATAATCCTTTCTACATTAGCAACAAGAACTGAAATTTTAAGGGGTGGGGGCTAGTCAATAACATTGACCCAAGTACGCAACTGGTACTTACTGTATTGACCTCGGAAGGAAGAAACTCAAAGTTGACCTCGGTGGAATTGCCTAGCATGGTAGAAATTCTACCACCCTCATGCTTTTTTAAAAATAATAATAATAATAATAATAATAATAATAATAATAATAATAATAATAATAATGCAAATTTCTACTAAAAACACAAGGCCTGAAATTTTGCGAAAGAGGATTAGTCAATTTTATTGACCCTGGTGTTTCACTGGTACTGAATTTATCTAATTTGAACCCAGAATGCAAAGACAGATGAAATGCCACCGAGTGTTTTGCCGGACACAAAGCCTAAAATTTTAGGGGAGGGGTGTCTAATCGATTATACCAACCCTAGGGCTCATCTGGTACTTATTTTACCGATCCTGAAAGGATTGACGGTAAAGTTGCCCGCGGCGGAATTTGAACTCAGAACATAAAAAGCAGAAGCTATTCTGCCAGATTGCAACCTTAAACAACAACAACGTAACATCAACAACGATATCAAATAACATTGATGCAACAACAACAACAACAACAACAGCAGCAAAAATATGAACAACAATATAGAAACAACATTGAGATCAATAATACCCAACAACAACAACAATCATAACTACAATGTTATAGAAGCATCATCATCCTGGTCATCATTTAATGTACTTGTTCCATGCTAGTGTGGGTTGATCTGTTTGATGCCAGCAGTTCAGAACTGCTGGCATCTCACCAACATGAGGTGGAAATAGAATGCAAATCTGGTAATCTTTGAAGCATCTTACATCACCTGAAGAAGATCTTTTGCACTGTGTTGCATCTAGTGTCATTACATTGTCCCACACTCACCAAGGTGCAGTGCAGAAGGAAGCCAAAACAATTGTTGTGCTAATAAATTCTTCGAGTTGCACTGCATCTTTCATTTTAATCAACAAAATCTTACATGGAAATCCCCTCCAGGGTCATACAGGCCATGGTTGAGAGCCACTGCTTTGAATCAACAGAAGGTTGGAATGGTAGTTTATTCTTAACCAAATATTTCTCCTGTAGTTTCCTCTCTACGAAGATCTCGTCTGCAGTGCCTCTTCCAGGGGCAAAACCATAACTGCATCTCATCCTGGTCTTCTTTGCCATGGAACAATTCTGCTATGACTTTTGCTGTGACCTTCATAACCAGATTTAGTAAAGATTAACAAAAGCAACTGCCACAGCAATAACGACAACAAGAACAACCGCAACGTATTGCAGTATTGACTACCACATATAGAACAATGACAATGACAACAGTAATTCCTACAGTCTTTGGAATAATAACAACAACAACAACAATAACAACAACAAATGAATTATTTTAATGTTTCTGGCATTTAAGAAATATGTTTGTAAAAGAATATAACATTCTTTGTGGTGGTGGTGGTGGTGGCTATGGTTGTAGTGGTGGTAGTGGTGGTGGTGGTTATGGTTGTAGTGGTAGTAGTGGTGGTGGTGGTTATGGTTGTGGTGGTAGTGATGGTGGTGGTGGTTATGGTTGTGGTGGTGGTGGTGGTGGTGGTGGTGGTGGTAGTGATGATAGTGGTAGTGGTTGTGGTGGTAGTGGTGGTGGTGGTGGCTATGGTTGTGGTGGTGGT
>NC_069009.1:6034359-6034936 GCF_001194135.2 Octopus bimaculoides
GATAGTGGTAGTGGTTGTGGTGGTAGTGGTGGTGGTGGTGGCTATGGTTGTGGTGGTGGTGGCGGATATGGTTGTAGTGGTAGTGATGGTGGTGGTGGTGGTGGTAGTAGTAGTATTGCTGTGTGATAGTAGTAATAATAGTAGTAGAGGTGATGGTACTAGTGGTGGTGCCTGTAGTAGTGGTCATAGTAGAAGTATTTATGATTGTAGGGGAGGTGGTAGTATTAGTATTAGTAATAATAGTAGTGGTGGTGGTGGTGGTTGTAGTTGTGATCATAGTAGAAGTATTTATGACTGTGGAGGTGGTGTTGATAGTAGCAGTAGTAGTATTAATTGTGGTGGTAGTAGTAGTTGCAGTCATTGTACTAGTAGTGAAGGTGATGATAGTGGGAGTTGTAGTAGTAGTTGTAGTAGTGGTTGTGGTGATGGTAGTACTAGTAGTAGTGGTGGTAGTTGTAGTAGTAGTAATATTTGTGATTGTAGTGGTGGTAGTACCAGTAGTGGTGATGGTGGTGGTAGTAGTAGTGGTGGTAGTTGTAGTAGTAGTAATATTTGTGATTGTAGTGGTGGTAGTACC
>NC_069009.1:6035330-6036901 GCF_001194135.2 Octopus bimaculoides
TAGTGGTGGTAGTACCAGTAGTGGTGGTGGTAGTAGTAATATTTGTGAGTGTAGTGGTGGTAGTACCAGTAGTGGTGATGGTGGTGGTAGTAGTAATATTTGTGAGTGTAGTGGTGGTAGTACCAGTAGTGGTGATGGTGGTGGTGGTAGTAATATTTGTGATTGCAGTGGTGGTAGTACCAGTAGTGATGGTGGTGGTAGTAGTAGTAGTAGTAGTGGTGGTGGTAGTACTGAACATGATGAACATTGAGAAGCTTACAATGATGATGATGACAGTGATGGTGGTGGTGGTACAGGTGATGATTATGATGATAATGATGATGATAATGTTGCATATACTGCTGCTGATGATGATGTCAATATTGATTATAACAACTACACCCACCATTCCACCATGACCATCACTAATCACAATAGCAATAATAAAATAATAATTTTTTTGACAAATTCTTTTCATCTTTTCAAAAAACGAATTTGAAATTTTAACATTTATTAAAATTATTTTCTACTCCAATTTCTTTTTTTTTTTTTTTTTTTTTTTTTTTTTTTTTTCTTTTCTTTCTTTCTTTTCTTCTTTTCATTCGGAAAACTACTTTTTTTTTTAAAAAAAAAAGAGAAAATTTCTTTTCTTTATTTTGCAAAAATCAACATAATTTTTTATCAGATTTTTATATTTTTAGCACACTTCAGAAAATGTATTTTTAGTTGGCAAATTTCGCCTTTTCTAGAAAGGATTCCCATGTTTGTTCCATCAACATCCGTTCTTTTTTAACCCATGCCGGCATGGGTTAGATGGAGAGATATTCGAGGCAGGATTTATACAGCTGAATGCTCTTCCTGTTGCCAAACCCTTACCTGTTTTGTCATTATCATCATCTTCATTGTCGTTTAATGTCCGTTTTTCATGCTGGCATGGATTGGACACTTTGACAGGATTTGGCAAACCAGAGGGCTGCACTGTGCCCCAGTATCAGCTTTGGCATGTTTTCTACAGCTGAATGCCCTTCCTAATGCCAACCATATCACAGAGCATACTGGCTGCTTTTTTTCATGCAGTGAGCACAAATAAGGTTACAAGCTAAGCTGTAAGATAGAAAAGAACAACACAGAGAAAAGACCTTATCACTAAAGTATGATAGAAGGGACAATTTCCACATTTTCAATCAAGATTTATTAGTTACTATGGTGATGGCACTACCTATCTCTCTATCTATTTATTTATCTATCTATCTATCTAGCGCATCCTCTTCCGCTTCTTGTGGAAAGGAAGCGTTCCGATGGTTAGGCGATCCGTTTGCTGCCAACACCCGTTAAAAGGAGGACTGGGCATGCCGTGGTTGATGATGCGCAGACACGCGCTGAGACTGCGACATCTCCGGCTCTACGTAGACAGCGGTGAACAGGTGTGGTCACCGTTTGTGCGGCGCGCTTTCCCGCAGCTCGTCTCCATGACCGAACTGCAGTCATGGATCAAGAAGAGGCCGAGGAAGGGCGAATGGCACCACGAGTGTCGCGCTGCTCTTCGGCAACTCCAACAACCCGGGTCAACCTTGAGCGACTGCATCACAACT
>NC_069009.1:6037390-6038969 GCF_001194135.2 Octopus bimaculoides
CGACACCACCACTTTTTTTTTTTTTTTTTTTCCTTCCTGCCCCCTCCCAAAAAGAAAAGCTCTACATTGTATTTGTCCCATCTTCGTTGAGCCCTGTGTGGCTAATAAAAGAAATGTATCTATCTATCTATCTATCTATCACACACACACACTTTCTCTCTCACTGTATTTCTCTCTCACTGTATTTCTCTCTCAACAACAATTTTTCTCCTTCCCTTCTTCTAAAAATACAGTCTGACATATATTTTGATTTCTCCCTTCTTTTTCTCCTCTCTCTAAAAATGATTGTGACAGACAGTCATACAAGAGGTCAGCTTCTCTTATAATATAAGATGTATTATTTGAAAGCAAGATACTTTTGCTGCTATTTCTAGCTGATTGCACAACCACCCAGTGTGGCCCCCTCACTTTCAAACCACTATTATTATTTTCATTGTTGTTGTTGCTGTTGTAAATCATTTTCTATCATTTCGTCTAAATATGCCTTGCCTCCCACTCGTCTATTGACAAAGCAATCGACTAGTCATACTTGATTACCCTGCAATCTTAAATGGAACATTCCTGGATAATAGATTGCTCATTGTCTGTTAGAGGGCGCTAGGTGTCCACTTCCTGTCGGTCTCCATTGGTCAAGTAGGATTCACAATAAAAGCAATTTACTTTAACTTTTAAGTCAGACAACAACACAAAGGGTGGTGGGGCATGGTTGGCAGGAAGCAGGGGGAGATCTTCGATAAAATGTGATAGTTGTTGTTGTTTAGCCCCAGGTCTGTCCTGATCGAGCAGAACTATGATCAAAGATGTTCCATCTGTAACCGTCCCATCTTTTATTGCGGTATAGTGTATCTTGGACTACATTGTCTAATGTATAGTATAGGAGTTAGGATAATAAGTAGTTATAGTTGTTGGTGTTGTTTAGCCCTAGGTTAGTCGTGATCCAGCAGACCTATGCTTAAAGATGTTCCAACTGTGACCATCCCATCTTATATTCAGGCATAGTGTATCTAGGATTATATTATCTGATGTACAGTAGTTAGTATTCCTGGCTGTAGCTGTTGTTTAATCCCAGGTCAGTCGTGGTCCATACAGACCTATAATCATAGCTGTTCCAGATGTGACCATCCCATCTTTTATTCAGGCATAGTGTATCTAGGACTACATTATCCAATGTAAATTATTAGTAGTTAATATTAGTGGTTATAGTTGTAGTGGTGGTGACGGTAGTGGTGGTGATGATGTGGTGGTTGTAGTGGCAGTGATGATAGTATTGGTAGTGGTGTTGGTGGTAGTAAAAGCACGTGACCAGTTTTGTGGTGGTGGTGGTGGAAGTGGTAGTAGTGTTACCATGTTATGATTACGGTATAGTGCCAGTGAAATTGTGGTGTGTGGTGTAGTATGTCGTGGTGGAGGACCATGGCTAAGACCACAGCGTGGTCAATTGTGACATGGTGGCACAGCACAATTGAGATGTGGAGTGGGGTGGTGTCGCAGTGTAGTTAGTGGCGCAATGTGTAATGGAGTAGGGCAGGTTGGGTTAGTGGTGGTTTCATGTGTCACTGGATGTTTGATGGGGGGGGGG
>NC_069009.1:6039028-6042755 GCF_001194135.2 Octopus bimaculoides
GGGGTAATTGTGGTGGTGGTGGTGGTGGTGGTGGTGGTGGTGGTAAGGTGGTGATTGTACGAGTGATGGTTTGGTGGTGAGGTTATTTGCCGAGGTGGTGATGGTAGTTGTAGGGTAGTGGTTGTGGTAGTTGTAATGGTGATGGTAGTAGTAGTTGTGGTGGTAGTAGTAGTAATAACGGTGGTGTTGGTTGTTGGTGGTAGTAGTGGTGTTGCTGGTAGTGTTGGTGTTAATAGTGGTAGTAGTAGTGGTGGTGGTAGTGGTGGTATATATAATAGTAGAATTAGTAGTAGTAGTAATAGTAGTAGTTGTACTGGTGCTAGCAGTGGCAGTGGTAGTGGTAGTGGTGGTAATGGTGTTGCTGGTTGGTGGAGGTGGTGTTTGTAATAGTGGATGTGGTGGTACTGTTGGTGCAAATAGTAGTAATAGTAGTAGTTGTACTGGTGCCAGCAGTAGCAGTGGTGGTGGTAGTGGTGGTAATGGTGATGCTGGTTGGTGGAGGTAGTAGTAGTGGTGGTGGTGGTGTTTGTAATAGTAGTGGATGTGGTGGTACTGTTGGTGCAAATAGTAGTAATGGTAGTAGTGGTGGTTGTGGTATTAGTAGGGTGGTGGTGGTAACAGTAGTGGTGGTAATACTGATGGTGGTGGTAGTAGTAGTAATGGTAGTGGTGATAGTGAAGGTTGTGGTGGTGGTGGTGGTAATGGTAGTGGTGGTGGTTGTGGTGATGGTGATATTAGTTGTGGTGGTGTGGTGTGCAGGGCTGGAGAATGGGGATAAGCAGTGGTCAGTTTGATCCAAATTAGCGGATGATGTCGTGACGCGGTTCCGAGGTCGGAGGTCAGTGACGTCGACAGAGGGATTATGTGATATTTAATTACGGACGCTCGGACACTGGACAGAGCCGACAGTGGAACAAAGATATCTGGAGTGGTCATTGGTCAACAACCACAGTGATCTAGTCTCAATGAAACTTTCACTGCTTGACCATTCCCATTGTTGTCTTGCTGTTGCTAAATGGACATTTCGGCCTCTGTCTTTTACAATATGGTGTTGTTTAGCCCCAGGTCAGTCCTGATCCAGTCTATTGATCAAAGATGTTTCATCTGAGATCATTCCGTCTTTTTTTCAGACACAGTGTATCTGGGATTACATTATTGAATGTATGGTATAGTACTAAGCGTTAGTGGTTATAGTTGTTGTTAGCTACCATGTAGAGGTTTATCATGTTGGATCATGCAGACACATACATGCACACAGAAGACAATTAGGGGGTGATATGAGAGAGATTTGGCTGCTATTTCTAACAGGTCTACCTGCCATGTAGAGGTCTCCGTTATTGACTCACACATACATATATGCATACATAAGACAGTAGGGTGTCATTTGAGAGAGATTTGACTGCTATTTCTACAGGTTCTGTCTACCATCTAGAAGTCTCCCTCATTGGCTCATGTTGTTGTTGTTGGCACTCCGTCGCTTACGACGACAAGGATTCCAGTTGATCCGATCAACGGAACAGCCTGCTCATGAAATTAACGTGCAAGTGGCTGAGTACTCCACAGATACGTGTACCCTTAATGTAGTTCTCGGGTATATTCAGCGTGACACAGTGTGACAAGACTGACCCTTTGAAATACAGGCACAACAGAAACAGGAAGTAAGCATGAGAGAAAGTTGTGGTGAAAGAGTACGGCAGGGTTGGCCACCATCCCCTGCCGGAGCCTCGTGGAGCTTTAGGTGTTTTCACTCAATAAACACTCACAACGCTCGGTCTAGGAATCGAAACAGCAATCCTATGACCTCGAGTCCGCTGCCCTAACCACTGGGCCATTGCGCCTCCACTCATTGGCTCATACATACACATATACATACATAAGACAGCAGGGTGTGATTTGAGGGAGGTTTGGCTGCTATTCCTGTCAGGGGTAGCTACCATGTAGAAGTCTCTCTCATTGCCTTACACATAAAACAATAGGGTGTGAACTGAGTGAGATTTAGCTGCTATTTCTACCCAGTGTAGCTACCATGTAGAAGTCTCCGCCATCGGCGCATACAAACATATACGCAAATACAACCATAAAGTGTGCTCTGAGGGAGATTTGGGTGTTATTTCTAGCTGTTCTAGCTACCATGTAAAGTTCTTTCTCATCAGCTCATACACACATGAGACAGCAGGGTTTGATTTAAGGGAGATTTGGCTGCTATTTCTAGTTAACTGCACAACCACATAAAGACAAAGATCTGTCACAGTAAATAAGAACTGGCTGTTGCAAGTGAGAGGTGGCAGTTGTTTATTGTGATTAGGTTAATTAGCTGTTAGCTAATGAGGGCCTGCTTGGATAAGGAGACACTGAGAGAGGTGGAGATAGGAGACAAAGAAAGAGGGAGGGAAAGAAAGAAAGGAGAAAGGATTGTGAAGGGGTGATGGAGAGGGAGTGGGGAGAAGTGAGCTAGCTAGCTAGATAGACATATAGACAAATAGGTAGATGGATGGATGGATAGTTAGATAGATAGATATATGGATGGATGGATAGATAGATAGATAGGCGTAGGAGTGGCTGTGTGGTATGTAGCTTGCTTACCAACCACATGGTTTCGAGTTCAGTCCCACTGCGTGGCACCTTGGGCAAGAGTCTTCTACTATAGCCTCGGGCCAACCAAAGCTTTGTGAGTGGATTTGGTAGATGGAAACTAAAAGAAGCCCATTGTATAGATGTATATATATGTATGTGTGTATATGTTTGTGTCTGTGTTTGTCAACCCAGCATCGTTTGACAACCGATGGTGGTATGTTTACGTCCCAGTAACTTAGTAGTTCGGCAAAAGAGACTGACAGAATAAGTACTAGGCTTACAAAGAATAAGTCCTGGGGTTGATTTGCCCGCCTAAAGGCGGTGCTCCAGCATGACCGCAGTCAAATGAATGAAACAAGTAAAACAGTAAAAGAGAGGTAGGCGATAGAAAAGGCGGTGAGCTGGCAGAAACATTAGCACGCCGGGTAAAATGCTTAGCAGTATTTCATCTGAGTTCAAATTCTGCCGAGGTTGACTTTGCCTTTCATCCTTTCGGGGTCGATAAATAAAGTACCAGTTACGCACTGGGGTTGATGTAATCGACTTAATCCCTTTGTCTGTCCTTGTTTGTCCCCTCTATGTTTAGCCCCTTGTGGGCAATAAAGAAATACGATAGCTAGCTAGATAGATAGATAGATAGATGGACAGATGGACAGACAGATGGACGGATGGGTTAAATAGATAGATAGATGGACCAAAAGGGAGAAAGAGATGAATTAGTCCAGTAGTGGTGGTGGTGGTGGTAGTTTAGTATGGTGTTTGTATTTTTGTGGCTGGTAGCAACGTAGTTTGTTGTACCATTCAGCTGTGGTGGTCATGTAGTGATGTAAGATATACTGGTGTCTTCAGTATGGTGCAATGTTAAAATCTTGAATACTTAATTACTGCACATGTTGTTGTTTAGCTCAAGGTCAGATTTGTGTGTTTCGACTGACCGTCACATCTATCATTCAAATATTGTGTAACATTGTGTATTTAGGACTACATTGACTTATGTATAGTATGTTAATTAATATTCTAATTAATGATGAAAGCAAAATCCTCTGGTAACATACATATTCACATGAACACATGTATATATATATGTGTGTGTGTGTGTGTGTGTATATATATATATATATATATATATATATATATATATATATATATATAT
>NC_069009.1:6042900-6044934 GCF_001194135.2 Octopus bimaculoides
ATATATATGTATATATATATATATAGATGAAGAGAACAGAGAAATTAAGTGTGGGAGTAGATGTTAATTCCACTAGTTGACAGCTGTTTCGTAATCTGTGCTAGGAATATGTTATGTTATATTATCCATCTCACATATATAAATGAACATAGATTTGAATATATATATATATAGATATATTCTTTTATTCTTTTACTTGTTTCAGTCATTTGACTTCACTCATGCTGGCGCATATATATATATTGTTATTACTTATAACTCATTTAGAGATTTTAGAACTAGCTATTCTGCTCGTTATGAGATCAGCAGCTGTCTGCCACTTCTCTGCTTATGTATGGTGTGTAGGGACAATTGACTGTCATCTCTAGCAGGCACATGTTCAGTACCAATGAAGGGTAAAAACCCAGAAACCATGCTCTACTGGCTTTCCAAGCTGGTAGGGAGTGATTTGCTCCCTTACTCCCAATATACCAGACACAATTTGTGTTTCATGAAAAAGACATTTTCCTGGGGTTAAAATATAGTATCATAGTTTTTTTATAGAACAGCCATGTTATAGTGGCAAAAAATGTTACTGTATATATATATATATATATAGAGAGAGAGAGAGAGAGAGAGAGACCAGTCACGACAGCTGAATATGAAAGTATTTAGAGAGGCACCCCATCGATTGGCTGCATCAGTTAAAGGATTTTGCTGATGAGAATGATATGTATATCAGGCTGTTTAGCTTAATGATAGAGTACTCAGCCAGTATCTGATGGGTTCGAGTCCCATAGCCGTCTTCTGGCAACTCTTTAATAGGTGCAGGTGTGGCTGTGTGGTAAGAAGCTTGCTCTGCAATCACGTGATTCTAGGTTCAGTCCCAAGGTTAGAGTGGAAGACACCTGCCCAAGGTGCCACACAGTGGGACTGAACCCAGGACTATGTGGTTGTTAAGCAAGCTACTTACCACACAGCCATTCTTGTGCTTTATATGTAATTTTTTTTATTCTTTTACTTGTTTCAGTCATTTGACTGTGGCCATGCTAGAGGTGAAAATTGATCAGTCCAAGGCTATAGTAGAAGACGCTTGCCCAAAGTGCCATGCAGTGGGGCTGAGCCTGGAACCATGTCGTTGGAAAGCAAGCTACATACCACACAACCAAGCCTGTGCTTATATATGTGAGAATAATTCTGTGTGTGTACGCCTGTGTGAAGTTTTGTGTGTTTATGTGTATGCAGAAAAACCCCTGTGTGTGTGTGTTTGTGTGTGTGTGTGTGTGTACAGAGTAGGAAGTGTGTATGCATGCATGTGTGTGTGTCTATTTGTGTGAGATTAAATGGTGGCTCATGTCAAGGTCATTGCGTGTCTGTGTTTAATTAAATGTGTGTGTAATTAGATGATAGTATGTTTGTGTTTGTGTAATTAAATGACTATGTGTGTGTGTGTGATCAGATACAAGTGTGTTTGTGTGTGTGTATGTGTTTGAGTGTATGATTAGATGATAGTGTGTGAGGGGCTGAAAATGCTTGTATGTCCGTGTGTGTGTCTGTCTGAGTATGAGAGTGTGTGTGTGTGTGTGTGTCTCTGTGAATTTGTATGTTTTTATATGTGTGTGTGTGTGGTTAGATGACTGTGTGAGTGTGTGTATGTGTATGATTAGATGAATGTGTGATGAGCTGGTGATAGTTGTGTGTGTGTGTACACGTGTGTATACACACACGTGTGTTTCTGCGTCTCTATGAAGATGCATTCATCTCCACGGCCATCCCCGCCCTCCCCACCAGCATAACTACAAAGTGTTCCAAAGGCGAGGGGACAGTCAAAGCTAGCAGTCACCACTGGTCAAGTGTTCATGTTGTGAAGGGTGGCGGGGAGCGGGGAGGTGAACGAGAGGGAAGGGAGTAGGTGCAGACACAGGGGGAAACAAGATGTCCGAGAAAAGGGTTGGTGCATTGAATGGAAGAACTAGAGGTGGTGGAGAGGACAAGGTGGACTTATACACCGATGGGATGGTGGTGGGGTAAGTGGTGGAGGCTGCTTCAAATACC
>NC_069009.1:6045853-6048773 GCF_001194135.2 Octopus bimaculoides
TGGATGGGTGTAACAAGGTAACAGTAGCAGTAATGGCGGCGGTGGCGGTGGTGGCAACGATGATGGTGGCGGTAGTGGTGGGGGTAGTGGTGGTGGTGGTGGTGGTAGTGGTGGTCATTGTGATGATAGTGGTGGTTGTGGAGGCGGTGGTGGTTGTAGGATATACATGTCCGGCTGCCAGTAGAGTGGTAGTGGTGATGGTTGTAGTAGAAGTAGTAGTGGCGATAGTAGTAGTACTGATAACAGTGGTGGTCGTGGATGTGGTGTTGGCGTCAGTAGAGCAGTCTCAGTTGAAGTTGTGATGTTGATGCCTCGTCGGGTTAACATCAAGATATAAAGTAGACTTTGGCGGTGGCAAGAATAGGCAAACAGATGACGGAGGGCTAAGGGGGTTGTGATGGGGGCAGGGCAATTCCCTCCCCTCGAGACTGACCCTACCTTGCACTTCTCCTTCCTCTTACACTTTGAAGAAATTGAATCAAGGATGTTCTTCAAAATTCATGGCACCATTTTCGGTGGGTGGAGCAATTTACAATATAACCTGTGGAGGTGGGGCAGAGATTTGTAGGGTATGGGTTTGTAATAATTAAGATCTTGGTGGTGGTGGTGGCTATTGATATTATTTACATTATTTACATTTGACGGATATTTGTCCTCATCTTGTTTGTTGTTAACACAATGTTTTGGCTGATATACCCTCCAGCCTTCATCAGATGTCTTGGGGAAATTTCAAACCTGGGTTCTCATTCCTAAGGTATTTTTCAATGTTGTTATTATCATTATTATTATTATTATTATTATTATTATTATTATTATTATTATTATTATTGTTATTATTATTATTATTATTATTAATGATATTATTATTATTATTATCATTGTTATTTAAGTCTCTGCTTGGAATCGAACTCGGAATCTTGGGGTTAGTAGCCTGCACTCTTAACCACTACGCCATATGCCCCTGGTTATTGATGTTGATGGTGGTTGTGATGAGGATGATGGTGATCTGTGAATTTAGTGAATGGAAACTAAAAGAAGCTTATCATGTGTGTGTGTGTGTGTCTTTGTGTCTGTGTTTGTCCCCAGCGCAAGAGTTGGTGTGTTTATGTTCCTTTAACTTAGCAGTTCAGCAAAAGTGTCCAATAGAAAAAGTAGCAGGCTTCTCGAATAAGGTTTTAGAAACAAATAAGCACTGGTGATGGTCCCACATAAAAAGCACTCAGTACACTCTGTAAAGTGGTTGGCATTAGGAAGGGCATCCAATTGTAAAGACCAAAGCTGACTGCGGAATCTGGTATGGCCCCTTGACCTCGTCAGTTCCTGTCAAGCTATGCAATCCATACCACCAGGGGGAGCTGACATTAAATATTGATGATGGTGATGTGTGTGTGTGTGTGTGTGGTGCCACATAAAAAGCACTGGTGTTTGTGCCACATAATAGGCACTGGTGCTGGTGTCACGTAAAATGCAATGGTGATTGTGCCACATAAAAGACAGCAGTGATGGTGCCACATAAAAAGCACCGAGTTTACTCTCTAAAGTGCTTGGCATTTGGAAGGGTTTCCAACTTTAGAATCCTGACCAAAACAGACTGTGGAACCTGATGTAGCCCTTGGCTTTGCCAGTCGCGGTCAAGCTGTCCAACCCATGCCAGCAGGGAAAACTGACAAATGTTGATGATGATACAATGCTTGTTGCATTAATCTGTTTTCAAGAACAAATTCATTGATCAGCATTATAGACTCTAACTCTCGCTGTCATAAGAGGAAAAAGCCAATGACCAACTCATTGTGAAGGGGTCATTAATGGGGCTCTTGGTTCCCCAAAGTGTCGTATGAAACTTGAAGCTGCTGAGGTTGGTGATTATGATGGTGGTGAGGTTGGTGATTATGATGATGGTGTTGATAATGAGAAGGAGGAAGAGGAAGACCAAGATGGTGGTGGTCCCGAGGTTATGACGATGATCATGATGATGTTGACGGTGACAATGATGATGATGATGATGGTGATGACGATGATAATGGTGATGATGTTGATAGTGACAATGATTTTAATAATGATGTTGGCAGTGATGATGATGATGATGATGATGATGATGATGATGATGATGATGATGATGATGATGATGATGACAATGATGATGATGATGATGATGATTGTAGCAATGATAACAATGATGATTTCAGAAATGATAAGGATTATGATGGTGACAATGATAATGTTGATGTTATTATTGTCATGATGATGATGATGATGATGATGATGATGATGATGGCAGTGGTGGCGGTTGGCATAATCATGGTGATGGCGAAGGTGATAATGAAAAGATAAAGATGCGAATGGAGGTGGTAGTGGTGATGACGGTGACGACGATGACGATGATGTTGATGGTGATGACAGTTGTGGTGGCATTGCTGATGCTGATAGTGATAATGATGTTGGTGATGATGATGATGATTAACAGTGTTATCATCATCATCATCATCACCACCATCATTATCATTATCGTGCCAGTGTTTAAGCTAACAAAGCTAGCTGCTAATACAGTTAAACACCAAGTGTTTAATTAGATCTTTTTTTTTTATTGTTTTTGAAAAATAAATTAAGTTAATGAACTCACATTGGTGTAAGTAGATTTATGCAAATCAGTTTGTTTATAACGACCAACCCCTCCACTTCAACTCTCTCTCTCTCTCTCTCTCTCACACACACACACACACACACACACACACACATGCATACACATAACTTATAGAGACAAATTCTGTTGTTATTTTCTAATTAGCCTTAATTACAAAAATTAATTTTACAACTGCAGAGTGTAAATTTTAAAGTTTACTTAAAAATCACATTAGCCCTTTGGCTTTTAGCACCTTACCTTCCCCTGTGTGCTCCCCCTCAAGTTAATTTTCTCTCATGC
>NC_069009.1:6049146-6051193 GCF_001194135.2 Octopus bimaculoides
GGTTCCGGGTTCAGTCCCACTGCGTGGCACCTTGGGCAAGTGTCTTCTACTATAGCCTCGGGCCGACCAAAACCTTGTGAGTGGATTTGGCAGACGAAAACTGAAAGAAGCCCGTCGTATATACATATTTATATTTATATGTGTGTGTGTGTCTGTGTTTGTTCCCCTAGCATTGCTTGACAACCGATGCTGGTGTGTTTACGTCACCGTCACTTAGCGGTTTGGCAAAAGAGACCGATAGAATAAGTACTAGGCTTACAAAGAATAAGTCCCGGGGTCGATTTGCTCGACTAAAAGTGGTGCTCCAGCATGGCCACAGTCAAATGACTGAAACAAGTAAAAGAGTACAGAGAGTAAATGTATGTATGTGTGGGAGTGTTTGTGTCTGTGTTCCTCCCCTCACTCCACTGCTTGATAACCAGTGCTGGTTTGTTTATGTTCCCATAGCCTAACAGACAAAAGTGACTAATAGAATGGGTAATCAAGTCGTTTTTGCTTGACTAAACCCTTCAGTGTAGTGCTCCAGTATGGCCACAGTAAAAAGAGTATATGAGGCTGACAAAGAAACAAGGACGGTATCAGATGGACATGAGATGTGCTAAAAACAACAGCTAAATCAGCCTTAAATCACACAAAAAAAAACATTTCCTTTTTTTTTTTCTTTGCCTAATTTTCTGAAAATTCCAAAGACCTAGAAACGTCATGAAGGATTTTATGGGGTGCTTCAACCGGAATCCCGACATGACCACCTCCACCACCCCACAGATTCACACAGACATAACAACAGAAACGAAGACACGACAAACCCAGATGACATGATGCAGCTACTAAGAAAAAAATCTGTGACTGCTGCCAATGGTGTTGGTGGTGGCAGTGGTTAGGTTAAAGCTTGTGGTGTGACATTGGACTGTTGCAGTGGTAGTTGAGTTCTTTGTAGTGGTGATGTTAGTCGTGAAGGTAGCAGTAAACACTACGTTGTTGTGGTGGCGCTAGTAGTGAAGGTGGTAGTTTGTTGTCAAGGATTACTTTGATAGTAGTGGTGGTAGTGGTGGTTGTGGTGGTGGAGGTAGTTTTGGCGGTTGTGATAGCTGTATTGGTGGTGGTAGTTATGCTAATGGAAGTAGTGGTTGTAGAGTTGATACTAGTGGTTGTGGTGATGGTGGTGGTGGTGGTACTGTTTGTTGTAGAGGCAACAGTGTTTGTGGTCGTGGTTGCTGTAGAGGCAACAGTATTTGTGGTGATGGTGGTGGTAGTGGTAGTGGTGATAGTGATTGTTGAGGCAACAGTGCTGGTGGTTGTGCTGATGGTGGTAGTGGTTGCTGTAGAGGCAATAGCGTTTGTTGTTGCATTGGGGATAGTAGTGGTTGTTGTAGAGGCAATAGTGGTGGTGGTGATGGTGGTAGTGGTTGCTGTAGAGGCCATAGTAGTTGTGGTGGTAGTGGTGATAGTTGTTACTGTTGAGGCAACGGTGTTGGTGGTTGTGGTGATGGTGGTAGTGGTTGTCGTGGTTGCTGTAGAGGCAACAGTGTTTGTGGTTGTGGTGATAGTGGTAGTGGTGGTTGTGGTAACAGTGGTAGTTTGGGCAGTAGCGTTTGGTAGTGGAAGTTACATTTATGGAGGTGCTGGTTGTTCAGTTCACAATCATGGTTGTGGTGGTGGTGGTAGTTTAGGCAGTAGTAATAGCAGTGTTGGCAGTGGTGAGTTATACTTGTGGTGGTAGTGGTTGTAGCATTGGTAATGGTGGCACTGGTTGTGGTGGTAGTAGCGGTAGCGGATGCTGTAAAGGTGACAGTAGTAGTGGTTGTAGTGGTGGTGGTAGTGGTAATATTAGAGGTTGTTGTGTAGTGATGGTGGTGGCGGTGGTGGTGGTGGGTATGTTGTTGTTTTCTTCTGTCCACAAATCCATACATAATACATCAGATCCCGATCTTTTGGATAATCCACCGGATTTAATATATTATGTAGGAGGAGATAAGAACCATGATGGACAGCATCCCCCCCCCCACCACCACCACTGCTGCAACAGCCACAACCAACACCACCACCA
>NC_069009.1:6052887-6054349 GCF_001194135.2 Octopus bimaculoides
CAAGGGCAATGCTCACAGCAGGGCTTCTGCGGGGTGTCCACAAAGTCTGGGTACATGGGGATTAACACATACTTTAAGAAATTATTATTTCTTATATTTAATTGTTTATGTTATGATTTTATTTACTCCATGTACCCAAATCTTGTGGACACCCTGCAGATTGCTCATTATCTTCCAAGGATGTTCTTCCACTTTTGAAGCATCTGTGCCACTCGAAACATTGCGCAAAACCCATTGCCTTGTCACCATAAACTTGCCAAAACATGCTCAATGTCTCTGGAGCAGACTTCCTGAGTTTAACGTAGAATTTCACGTTGGTTCTTTGCTTCTGTCCATGATAAAAATCGCAGACTACAACATACATGTGATCATAAAAATACAAATTTCACAACTTGGAATTTAAATACAGCAATGTTACTCAACACACTGCCTCATGAAGGTCGCTGCTAGCTTTCACTGCGCACGCAAATGTGTGCTGCCATCTGTCGGTGCATTACAGAACCAGCCTGGGAACTTTTTGATACCACCTCACAATCTCAAATGTTCCATCTATAACGATCCCATTTTATATTCACTTTTCCATGCTGGCATGGATTGGATGGAATTTGTTGAGGCAGATTTTCTTCTTTGTCACCAACCGTTGCCTGCTTCCACACAGTAACATTTCTTGACTTTGGAAACAAACAACGCTGCTTGTACAACAGTGATGCTCATTTACATGATGTTAATACAAGGGCACACACACGGGAGAACTAGAAGGCAGACTAGCGGAAGCCCACCAACCCGAGCATGATACCCTCATACCCTCACTACATCCTCCTGGTCCAAAAGAAAGTGAACATCACGGAGGGGCTCCCTAATAAACCTATTCTCGGTCCACTTCTAAAAAAAGAGAGTAGACATCATAGAGGGAGTATCCTATACTAGGTATAGCGGGAGTTAAAAGCCCTTCACTACCAGGGAGTAGGTGGGATAGACTACACTAGATGCTCATTTACATGATGTCAATAAAAAGGCACACACACACACAGAGAAAGATGGACAGATAGACAAGTACCTGAAGAGATAGACAAATAGACAGATTGATAGATCGATAGATTGATAGATCGATACATAAATCCATATTTTTCACAGGAAACTCATGAGTGAGGAGAGCTGAGTGACGGTGCATTGTCGTCCTGAAGAATCCAGTTCTTTGCCCCCCATAGATCCTGTCACTTTTGCCAAATGTCCTCCATCGAACACTTCAAAGTGTCACAGAAGAACTCTTGACTGATGGTCTGGCCTTGGTGGGGGGAGGAATTCTCAATACACAATACCACGTTTCCAAGGGCAATGCTCACAGCAGGGCTTCTGCGGGGTGTCCACAAAGTCTGGGTACATGGGGATTAACACATACTTTAAGAAATTATTATTTCTTATATTTAATTGTTTATGTTATGATTTTATTTACTCCATGTGT
>NC_069009.1:6056979-6062199 GCF_001194135.2 Octopus bimaculoides
TATATATATATATATACAGAGAGAGAGAGAGATAGGTAGATATATATGTATATATAATGCTGCATGTCTATAAATATCTATATGTATTTTTATATTTATATACATATATGGCCTTGTATCTTTATATATATATATATAAATGTAATAAGCATTTGTTTATATATTTTACATGTACATGTATGTTTATATATATATGCATGCATGTACATGTTTACATATAACTATGTGTGAGTGTTTACATATTTTATTAATATAGAGACCTTCCGTATATTTTTAAAACAGCTGACTCTACTCTTGGAATGTATTTTGTAAGAAGGTTATATCATAATCTTGGAATTACGATCTGTGTGCGTACATACATACATACACATATATACACTTACCCTCATACACACACACACAGAGATGTATACGCATAAACATGTAGAAAATCAATGTTTTCTAGAAACCAAAAAAATGCTGATTGCACATATTTATATCAGTTTCAAATGTTGGCACAAGGCCAACAATTTCAAGGGAGGCTGTAAATCGATTACATCGACCCCCAGTTTCCAACTGGTCCCTATTTTATCAACCCTGAAAGGACAAAATGCAAAGTTGCCCTTGGAGGAATTTGAACTCAGATTCCATACTTTTTGTTTTGATAAGAAACACAGGTTATTGGAAGGTACGTGGTGGCATCAAAAGGTCCCTATTTATATAGGCGTAGGAGTGGCTGTGTGGTAAGTAGCGTGCTTACCAACCACATGGTTCCGGGTTCAGTCCCACTGCGTGGCACCTTGGGCAAGTGTCTTCTACTATAGCCTTGGGCCGACCAAAGCCTTGTGAGTGGATTTGGTAGACGGAAACTGAAAGAAGCCCATCGTATATATGTGTATATATATATATATATATATATATATGTATGTGTGTGTTTGTATATATGTTTGTGTGTTTGTGTTTGTCCTCCCCACCATCGCTTGACAACCGATGCTGGTGTGTTTACATCCCCGTAACTTAGCGGTTCGGCAAAATAGACCGATAAAATAAGTACTAGGCTTTCAAAGAATAAGTCCTGGGGTCGATTTGTTTGACTAAAGGCGGTGCTCCAGCATGGCCACAGTCAAATGACTGAAACAAGTAAAAGGGTAAAAGAGTAAAGAGTAGCTTTTAGCATGATCTCCTTTGAAATAGTCTCCTTGCACAGCAATACCTGTGTCCCACTGTTCCTGCCGCTTTTGGAATCTGGCCTGGAAGTTGCTTTCTCGAAGCAGGTCAAGGACCCTCTGCACTTCACTCTTGATCTCGACAACATTGCTAGAACAGTGACCTTTGGACTACATTTTCATCTTGGAGAAAAGATGAGGTCCACAGGTGCTAAATCTGGCAAATAGGGTGGGTGGGGAAGCGATACCATGTTTTTGGTAAGAAAATCACAAATGAGGAGAACTTACTCTTTTACTTGTTTCAGTCATTTGACTGCGGCCATGCTGGAGCACCGCCTTTAGTCGAGCAAATCGACCCCAGGACTTATTCTTTGGAAGTCTAGTACTTATTCTATCGGTCTCTTTTGTCGAACTGCGAAGTGACGGGAACATAAACACACCAGCATCGGTTGTCAAGCAACGTTAGGGGGACAAACATGCACACGCACATGCACACACACACACATACACACACACATACACACACACACACACATATATATATATATATATATATATATATACACATATACATATATACGATGGGCTTGTTTCAGTTTCTGTTTACCAATTCTTCTTCTTCTTCTTCCAATTCTTCTTTTTCTTCTTCTTCTTCTTCTTCTTCTTCTTCTTCTTCTTCTTCTTCTTCTTCTTCTTCTTCTTCTTATTCTTCTTCTTCTTTTTCTTCTTCTTCTTTCAAATCTTCTTCTTCTTCTTCTTCTTCCAATTCTTCTTCTTCTTCTTCTTCTTCTTCTTCTTCTTCTTCCAATTCTTCTTCTTCTTCTTCTTATTCTTCTTCAAATTGCTCTTCTTTTTCTTCCAATTCTTTTTTTCTTCTTCTCCTTCCAATTATTATTATTATTATTATTATTATCATAACCATCATCATCATCATCATCATATCAGTTGTGTTGTCGTGTATCTCCTATCAGCATCCTCGTCGTCCCTTCTTCCTCCCTGTTGTCATTCTTATTGTTTCATTGTCGTCGTCATCGTCAAACAGCAAGGATCATTAATTATGGTTTGATAAATGATCCAACAATGAGATCCAGGGCTTAAACAGGGATATACAACTGGAAGGCTGGGGAATTAGAGTGGCACACGGGGTGGGGAGCCATCCCGCCTCCCTCATTACGGTCAGTCAGGGGGAGGGGCAGGGGTATAATGAGGTTTCGGCCGGTTTCCTTGTTTCATACGATTCTTTGTACATTGTGTGTGTGTGTCTGAGTGTGTGTGTGTGTGTGTGTGCGTGTGCGTGTGTGGATGTGTGGATATGTGTATAATTTGTGTGTGCATATATACATCGTATGTGGTGGGGGGGGGCGATGCAGGTATGTGCATACTTTGTGTGTGGGGTGTATGTGTATACACATTATGTGTGTGTGTGTGTGTGCTTGCATTTATTTGTGTGTATATATATATATATATATATATATATATGTATATGTATATACTGCAATTTTGAGTGTGTAGATGGGTATGTGTATAATTTGTGTGGGTGTGGATGTGTGTGCATGTATCCATTGTGTTTGAGTTTATGTGTCAACATGTGTATGTGTATAATTTGTGCGTATATATACCTTGTGTTTGTGTGTGTTGATGTGTGTGCACATATGCGTTGTTTTTGTGAGTGTATGGAGATGCATGTATGTGTACATTTTGTGTGTGGGGCGTGTGTGTATATACATTGTGTCACTGAGTGTGTGGGTGTGTCTATAATTTGTGTGTGTAGATGTGTGTGCATATATACATTGTCTTCACGCGCGCGTGTGTGTGTGTGTGTATCTATAATTCATGTGTGTATGTGTGTGTGTGTGTGGATGTGCATGTATGTAGAAACATTGTGTGTCTTCATGTGTATTATTTATTTGTGAGTGTGTGTGCATGTGCACATATGCATGTGTGTGTGTGTGTGTGTGTGTGCGTAGATATGTGTATAGTTTGTGTAGATGTGTGTTTGAGTGTACTTTATGTGTATGTATGTGTGTGGGTGTATGTATGTCCTTGCATATGTATATGTGTGTATGAACGGTTCGCATTTCTAAGTACGTCTGTGAATGTGTGTGTGTGTGTGTGAGATGGTGGTTCACTATATGTGTATAGATGTGTGTGTGTGTGTGTGTGTGTGTGTATTTTTGTGTCAGTATGAGTGTGTGTGTATTTGTGTGTCTGTGTCAGTGTCCTTACATGTATGTATGTATTTATGTATATGTCCTAATATGTGTGCATGTGTGTGTAGAAGCGTATGGTTGAATTACATGTGTGTGTGTTGATGTGTAAATCATCATCATCATCATCATCATCATCATCATCGTTTAACGTCCGCTTTCCATGCTAGCATGGGTTGGACGATTTGACTGAGGACTGGTGAAACCGGATGGCAACACCAGGCTCCAGTCTGATTTGGCAGAGTTTCTACAGCTGGATGCCCTTCCTAACGCCAACCACTCAGAGAGTGTAGTGGGTGCTTTTACGTGTCACCCGCAAGAAAACGGCCACGCTCGAAATGGTGTCTTTTATGTGCCACCCGCACAAGCCAGTCCAGGGGCACTGGCAATGATATATACATAAATATATGTATATATTTATGTATGTGTGTACAGTGAAGCATAAGTACATTTGCATGCGTATGTGTGTGTGTATGGTGGTGTGGGTGACAGTGGTTTCCTTGTGTGTATGGTGTTGTGTGTGTGTGTGTGTGTGTGAGTGTATGTTGGGTGTGTGCACATATATGATGGATTGCATATGTGCATGTGTTGTGTGAACACCATTACTAGACCACCACCAACTACAACAACCTTAGACGACACCACCACCACCACCACTACAATACCTTATACTGAAACTACAATATCTACTAAAATCACCAGACCACCACTCTTATTACTCCCAGCAACACATGTTTTACAGTGGTGTGACATTTAGGCATGCATATATATATATATATATATATATATATATATATATATATATATATATATATATATATATATATATATATATATATATATATATATATGTATATATGTATATATATATATACATACCTACCTACGTACACATAAATATATTCTTTTATGTTTTTACTTGTTTCAGTCATTTGACTGTGGCCATGCTGAAGCACCGCCTTTAGTCGAGCAAATCAACCCCAGGACTTATTGTTTGTAAGCCTAGTACCTATTCTATTGGTTCTTTTGTTGAACAGCTAAGTTACATGGACTTAAACACACCAGAATTGATTGTCGAGTGATGTTGGGGAGACAAACACAGACACATAAACATATACATACACACACACACACACGTATGCTCACACACACATATATATACATATATACGACAGGCTTCTTTCAGTTTCTGTCTACCAAGTCCACTCACAAGGCTTCGGTCGGCCCGAGGCTATAGTAGAAGACACTTGCCCAAGGTGCCACGCAGTGGTACTGAACCTGTAACCATGTGGTTGGTAAGCGAGCTACTTACCACACAGCCACTCCTATGCCTATAGGAAGACAAAAAATGAGATTAAAAATTCCAGGCATATTATCAATAAAACACTCATTGCAATGTTTGTTTTTGAAAGTAGTGGTTTTCCTGATTGCAGCCTTCCTGTGAAATCTGGCTTTGTGCAGTCCCGTTGAACAGTTTTTGTGGTAACTGGGTTCTCGTGGTGGTCATTAAGCTCTGCAGTAATTTTGGGAGCTGTACTTTTGTGATCCTTTCTAACAATTCGCGTAAGAGTCTGATGGTCCCTATCTGAAAGTTTTGGTTTTCTTCCGGAGTTTTGTTTTGAGGAGGTTTTTCGCTCTTTCTCAAAGGCTATCATTACTTTTGAGACAGTACTTTTTGATATACCAAACATTTCAGCTGTTTTCGTTACACTAGCGCCTGCCATACGAGCACCAACAATTTGATCTTTTTGAAAGTCCAATAGGTCTGTCATTTTAATGAATTTTAATTACCCTTTTCTGATGATATCTGAAAAGAAACAGCAATTTTAGCAAAACATATTAAGCAACACTAATAGTAAATCAAAAAA
>NC_069009.1:6063203-6063587 GCF_001194135.2 Octopus bimaculoides
TGCCAGTGGCACGTAAAAGCACCCACTACACTCTTAGAGTGGTTGGCATTAGGAAGGGCATCCAGCTGTAGAAACTCTGCCAGATCAGATTGGAGCCTGGTGCAGCCATCTGGCTCACCAGTCATCAGTCAAACCGTCCAACCCATGCCAGTATGGAAAGCGGACGTTAAACAATGATGATGATATATAGTGAAGACACATGGCTCAATCATTTGAGCATCGAGCTTATGGTCATGAGGTTGTGAGTTCAATTCCTGAACCGGGCTGCATGTTGTGTTCTTGAGCAAGACACTTTATTTCACATTGCTCCAGTTCACTCAACTTTAGAAATGAGTTGCAATGTCACTGGTGCCAAGTTCTATCGGCCTTTGCCTTTCCCCTTGG
>NC_069009.1:6063597-6064213 GCF_001194135.2 Octopus bimaculoides
ATATGTACTTTATTTTTAAAACTGCAAAAACATCACAAAAATATCACAAAGAGCTGCTACTCAGAGTTTCACATTCCTGTTTGTCAGTCAGTTGTGGTCAAGGATCTTGATTACCACTGCCTGATAAACAGGAATGTGAAACTCTGAGTCATAGTTTTCTGTGATATTTTTACGATACTTTTGCAGCTTTAATAATAAAGCATATTTACTCTACCTCCGGTATTCGAGTACTATTTTTTTCTCACCTTGTTTCACATTTATGTGCTTACTCAGATAGCACCGCATGACTGACATCTGTGCTAGTGGAGCGCGAAGCGTACCATCCGAGTGTGATCATTGCCAGAGCCACAGGCTCCCATGCTGGCGGCATGTAAAAAGCACCATTCGAGCGTGATTGACACCAGCGTCACCTTACTGGCACTTGTGCATGTGGCACGTAAAACGCACCATATGAGCGTGGCCATTGCCAGTACTGCCTAACTGGCCCTCTTGCCAGTGGCACGTAAAAGCACCCACTACACTCTTAGAGTGGTTGGCATTAGGAAGGGCATCCAGCTGTAGAAACTCTGCCAGATCAGATTGGAGCCTGGTGCAGCCATCTGGCTCACCAGTCATC
>NC_069009.1:6065667-6066280 GCF_001194135.2 Octopus bimaculoides
GGTGGTGGTGGTGGTGGTGGTGGTGTTGGTGATGTTGGTGGTGGTGGTGGTGGTGATGATGATGGTGGTGGTGGTGGTGGTGGTGTAGGCGATGGGGATGGTGTCGGCACTGGCAGCAGTAGTGTCTGTTGATCGTGATTGTGCTGCTGCTGATGATGATGGTGATACAGTTTGCAGTGATGATAACGATGTCGATGATGACGGCGATGACAATGATGACGACGGCAAAGGCAATGATGACGGTGACGCCGATGTGCATTAAAACTGCTTTTGTGCAAATATAACAACATAATGACATTAGAATGATATCGACAGAGAATACATCATTCAGCATCGTTATTCGTTTAAAGTAAACAGTTTTAAATGATTCTCAATCTCATTTATCTTCGTTAATAATTTTAATAAATATCTTCCAAATTGATTTTGTTTCATTTCAGAAATTCCAATATTGACAATAACAAAATAAAAGCAAAAACCCCCCAAAAAATTTAAATAAAACCAAAAAATCAAGAAAAACTAAACGAAACAGGGTGCGCTCAGAATTAATTGATTCGTCAAAATGAAAAGCGGGTAGCAAAGTTCGTTAGTGCTGGAGTATAATAAGAAAGAGTAC
>NC_069009.1:6066961-6068091 GCF_001194135.2 Octopus bimaculoides
TATATATATATATATATATATATGTATGTTTGTGTGTCTGTGTTTGTCCTAACATCACTTGATGACCGATGCTGGTGTGTTTACGTCCTCGTAATTTAGCGGTTCGGCAAAAGCAACCGATAGAATAAGTACTAGGCTTACAAAGAATAAGTCTTGGGGGTCGATGTGCTCAACTAAAGGCAGTGCTCCAGCATGGCCGCAGTCAAATAACTGAAACAAGTAAAAGAGAGTACCCTTTACGTATATTGGAATGCTCTTGCTTATGGTGCCATGCTCAGTGACTGAACCCAAAACCCCATGGTTGCAATTGAATTTATTTACAAGATCCCCCTCATTGACTCATACATACTTATGCATACATTGAGGGGGATTTGGCTGCTATTCCTACCAGTTCTAGCTACTATTTAGAGGTCCCCTTCATTGGCTCATACATACATATCTACATACATAAGACAATAGGTGTGATTTGAGGGAGATTTGGCTGCTATTTCTACCATGTCTATCTACCATGTAGAGGTCTCCCTCATTGGCTCATACATACATAAGACAGTAGGGTGTGATTTGATGGGGATTTGGCTGTTATTTCTACCAGATCTAGCTACCGTGTAGAGGTCTCCTTAATTGCTTCATGCATACATAAGACAGTAGGCAGTGATACACACATATAAGTAGTCGGGTGCAATTTGAGGGAGACTTGGCTGCTATTTCTAACAGGTTTAACTACCATGTAAACATCTCTCTTATTGTCTTATGTACTTACATTAGACAGTAGAGTGTGATTTGAGGGAGATTTGGCTGCTATTTCTACCAGATCTAGTTACCATATAGAGGTCTCCCACATTGGGTCATACATACATATATACGTAGATAAGACAGTAGGGTGTGATTTGAGGGAGATTTAGCTGCTATTTCTACCAGGTCTACCTACCATGTAGAGGCTTCCACTAATTGGCTCATACATACATATATACATAGATAAGACAGTAGGGTGTGATTTGAGGGAGATTTGGCTGCTATTTCTACCAGGTCAACCTACCATGTAGAGGTCTCCCACATTGGCTCATACATATAGACATACATGAGACAGTAGGGTGTGATTTGAGGGAGATTTGACTGCTATTTCTACCAGG
>NC_069009.1:6068681-6069295 GCF_001194135.2 Octopus bimaculoides
ACGTAGATAAGACAGTAGGGTGTGATTTGAGGGAGATTTAGCTGCTATTTCTACCAGGTCTAGCTACCATGTAGAGGTCTCCCACATTGGCTCATACATACATATATACATAGATAAGACAGTAGGGTGTGATTTGAGGGAGATTTAGCTGCTATTTCTACCAGGTCTACCTACCATGTAGAGGTCTCCCACATTGGCTCATACATATAGACATACATGAGACAGTAGGGTGTGATTTGAGGGAGATTTGACTGCTATTTCTACCAGGTAGAGATCTCCTTCATTGACTCATACATACATAGATATATATAAAGCTGCAGCGTGTAATTTGAGGGAGATCTTGCTGCTATCTCTGCCAGGTCTAGCTGTCATATAGAGCATTGTTCATTAAATGCTGAGTTACAGTTGTATTGGTGGTGGTGGTGGTGGTGGTGGTTGTGGGGGGTCCTTAAGGGGCAACCCAGTGGGGGGGGAGGCAAGGAGTAGCAGTGGGAGGTGTGGTGGTGTAAGTATAAAGACAATATGTCTTAATTTTAGCCCCATATGTCTTGTGGTTTCATCATAATTGAGATCTTGACAACCCTCGGGGAGTGGGGGGGAGGAGGGGGTCCGGA
>NC_069009.1:6069415-6073688 GCF_001194135.2 Octopus bimaculoides
ATTAGAGCTTTCCATATGTGTACAAGTGTACATGTATGTGTGTGTCACTTTATATATGTGTGTGTTTGTATTCATGTGTGTGTCACTTTATATATGTGTGTGTTTGTATTCATGTGTGTGTTTGTATTCATGTGTGTGTTTGTATTCATGTGTGTTGGTATGTGTATGTGTGAGTGTGTGCATTAGTATGTGTGTGTGTGTGCGTGCGTGTTAGTATGCGTGTGTGTGTGTGTTTGTATATGTTTGTGTATGTTTGTGTGTGTGTGTGTGTGTGTTGATATATGTATGTGTTTGTGTGTTTATGTGTCTGTGTTTGTATGTGTCTGTGTATGTATTTGTATGTGTGTGTGTTTTGGTATATATATATGTGTGTGTGTGTGTGTGTATGTATTTGTATGTGTGAGTGTTTTGGTATATGTGTGTGTTTTGGTATATATATATATGTGTGTGTGTGTGTGTGTGTATGTATTTGTATGTGTGAGTGTTTTGGTATATGTGTGTGTGTTGGTATATATATATATATATATATATATATATATATATATATATATACATGTGTGTGTGTGTGTGTGTGTGTGTATCTATGTTTGCTATATGTGTGTGTGTATGTATGTGAGTTTGGGTTTGTATCTAAGATTTGAATTAGATCTGGTGATGTCGTTGTTGTTGTTGGTCTAGTAGTGGTGGGGGTGAAATTATTCAGTGGGGGGGAGAGAGAGAGAGAGAGAGAGAGAGAAGCTTTAGGACTAGCGGTGAGGTGTGGTTTGTGGAGGTGATAGGGGTGATAGAGTAAGTGGGGACTCAAAGTTGGTGGGGGGGTGCACAGAAAGGAGAGATTGTAAGGAGTGTGGGTGAGGTTGGATGAATCTGATACAATAGGGAGCTGGTGGTGATGGTGGGGTGGGGAAGCACAGAGATAGTGTTGTGTATAGTTGTACATCTTTGGGGGATAACAAGATGGACTTGTGTTGGGTCAGGAAAGGGACATTGACTGAAGCGGTGGTGGTGGTAGTAGTTGTGGCGGTGGTGGTGGTGGTGGTGGTGGTGGTGGTAGCAGTGGGTGTAGGCATGATGCTGGAGGGAGAGTTGTAGTAGCAGCTACGGTGGTAGTAACAGTTATAGAAGTAGTAGGGTTTGCTGTAGTTGTAGTAGTAGTGGTGGTGGTAGTAGTAGTTGTAGTAGTAGTAGTAACAGTAGCAGTTGTTGTAGTAGTGATCGTAGTATTATTATTATTATTAGTAGTAGGAGTAGTCGTACTGGTGGTGGTAATAGTAGTAGTAGTAGTAGTTGCAGTAGTGCTTGTACCAATTGTTGTAGTAGTAGTAGTAGTGGTGGTGGTGGTGGTGGTAATAGTAGTAGTAGTACTGATGGTGATAGTAGTAGTAGTAGTAGTAGTAGTAGTAGTGGTAGTAGTAGTAGTAGTAGTAGTAGTAGTAGTTTTAGTAATTGAAGTAGTGGTAGTAGTATTAGGGTGGTGTTAGGGTTATGAGACAAGGTGACTCTGAAGTAGATGGGTGAAGCTGCTGGGGGTTGTCGAGTGATAATAATAAAGGGATTTCTCATCCCTGTGCCTGCTACTCCACCCCCATGCACATGTTGTTACTGCTTAGTGTTTGGACACACCCAACCCACACCTAGGTTTACCTTGGATCATGCAAACCTATCATCAACCATATTCCATCCATGACCATCCCTCCTCCCACCTTGTTCCCAAACATAAGACAGTAAATGAGGTGTGATCTGAGGGAGATTTGGCAGCTGTTTCTGTTGGATTGTCAGATGCATGCATTTCTGCATAATTGAACATCATCAGCCGGTAACACCAAATTCATTGTTTACTGCCTTGTCACAATGATAGTTCTGATATATAAGACCAGTGAAGTTTGCTGGTGTATATAGGGTTTTATTCAAGCTGAAATTAATTAAATAGCATGGGTGCTGGCATGGCTGTGTGGTAAGAAGGTTGCTTCCCAACCATGTAATTCTGGGTTCAGTCTCACTGTGTGGCACCTTGGGCAAGTGTCTTCTACTATAGCCTTGCGCTGGCCAAAGCCTTGTGAGTCGATTTGGAAGATGGAAACTGAAAGAAGCCCAACATATATATATGTGCGTGCATGTATTTGTATGTGTGTGTTTGTCTCCCCACCATCACTTGATAGCTGGTGTTGGTGTGTTTACGCCTCCATAACTTAGCAGTCCAGCAAAAGAGATTGATAGAATAAGTACTAGAGAACGACTGTAAATGGGATACAGCTGCTATTTCTAGCATTTATTTTCATTCAGTTCATGATCGAGATTGTTGTTGTTTAGCCCTAGGTCAGTCCTAATCCAGCAGACCTACAATCAAAGACGTTCTAGCCATGACAGTCCCATCTTTTATTCAGGCATAGTGTATCTAGGACTACATTATCTGATGTATAGTACAGTAGTCAGTATTAGTGGCTGTAGTTGTTATTTAACCCCAGTCCAGTCCCGATTCTGCTGACCTCTGATCAAAGATGTTCCAGCTGTGACCATCCCATCTTATATCAGGTCATCCCATAAGTTCTGTTCGATTTTACCTTTTTTTAAATCGAATGAAATTTAATAATATTTTAGAATGTCTAATGGAATTTTAAATTATTTTTATGCATTTGTGTACATTTAAACTAATTAAATATTATTTTAAAGAATAATAGAATAAAAATTTCTTAGATTAAAACCCTTTCTAACATGGAAGTATCCAAAGAGCATTTGAGGCACGTAATGCTTTCTGAGGACAAAAAAGGAAACTCTGCAGCCGAAGCGACTCGATACATACACTCAGTTTATGGGAAAGAATGCTTGAATGAAGGAACTCGCAGAATATGGTTTGCAAAATTCAGAAGTGGAGATTTCAGCCTTGAAGATGAAGATCGAACAGGATGTCCGGTTGAGTTTGATGATAAGCTCCTTGAGGCATGACTTGAAGAAAATTCTGCATTATAAGTTGAAGAATTGGCAATGAAGCTTAGTTCAAACCATACAACTGTTCATCGTCATCTTCAACAACTTGGAAAGGTTCCTAAACTTGGAAAATGGGTGCCTCATGAATTGTCCGAAAGCAACCGCAAATCCCGAGTTGACATGTGCTCTTCTCTCCATTCTCGCGAACTGATTTCACCCTTTTTGGATAGACTTGTGACTAATGACGAAAAATGGATCTTCTATGGAAATATTAAACATCGTAAACAGTGGCTTGGTAGAAGGGAAAAAGCTCAACCACAACCGAGAAGGGAACTTCATGGGAAAAAGGTTCTTCTCTCTATCTGGTGGGATTGCAAAGGAGTAATTCACTTTGAATTGTTACCACCTAATGCAACAATCAATGCTCAAGTCTACTGTCTGCAATTAGAGTGTTTGAACCAAGCTTTGAAGAAAAAAAGACCTGTGTTAGTGAATCAAAAAAGGAGTGATGTTTCATCAGGACAATGCGTGACCCCACACTGCAAAGATCACATCACGGAAGATCGAAGAGCTTGGTTGGGATTAAAAAGCTTGAAAATAGATGGAAGTAAGTCATAGATAATCAGGGAAAGTACGTTGATGATTCAATTTCAATTAAATATAACATTTGATCATTTGTTTTCTTTATTTAAAATTCAGACAAAACTTATGGGATGACCTGACATCTATATATAATGTACCTAGGACTACATTATTCAATGTATAGTACAACAGCTAGTATCAGTGAATATAATTGTTGTTGTTCAGCTCCTTGTCAGTCCCCATCCAGCAAATCTGGTCAAAATAATTCCAAACTTGACCATCCTGTCTTATCTCTTTAGGGCAATATATCAAACAAAGACTTCTTCCTCTTTAGATAAGGTTTGAAGGGAATTAAACATCTATTTCTTGCACATTAATCAACCACATACAGGATCCCTTGTTGTCTCCCTCTAACTCCCTAACAGATGATAGGGGTGTGAGTGGGGCAAAAGGACTGATTTATAGATTTTGTTTAGGGTATCTGTAATAAGGGTTGGGGTCTGGTTTGCTTGATATCAATGTATGTATTGGGGGGTGGATTGAGTAGTAATGGTGGTAGTGGTGGTGATGGTGTTTGTATTCTTGTGTGTGTGTGTGTGTGTGTGTTCGTCTAGCACTCCTACCCTGCCTGTGGATGTTTATCATGTTGCCCTTCCTCTACCCACTCCCCCCCCCCGCCAACCTGCCTCCTTCTTTTCCCCTCGATATACGCCGATAAATATATTGATACTATTGTGTGGTTGTGTATATATATATATATATATAT
>NC_069009.1:6074045-6075398 GCF_001194135.2 Octopus bimaculoides
ATATATATTGCATATGTGTTTATAAGTATGTGTGTGTGTGTGTGTGTGTGTACACACATACAATGATATATTTATTTGAAATTCAATGTTTACAAAAAATAACAGAAGTTAGACAACTGTAATCATGAGGGGGAGACAGAGAGGGAGAGAGAGAGAGAGAGAGAGAGAGAGACAGAGAGAGAGAGAAAGAGAGGCAGACAAAGCGAAAGAGAGAAATAGAAAGAAAATAGAAAGAAAATGAGAAACGGACAGAGAGAGAGAGAGACAGACAGAGATAAATAATCCATGATTTACAAAGAGAGAGAGAACAAGAGCGAGAATAGACAATCCCCACCTGACCACCACCTCTACCAAAGACCAAAGCCTCTAACACTTAATCACTACCATTACACGCCCACTTAATCGCAGAATCAGTAGACAACAGGAGGGTAAAGGGTGGAACCAATGGTCAAACGTTCTGCTTGACGCCAAAATTTATAACTTGCTGTATTTCTTCCCCTGAATTCAAGAAAAATTCTTCATGTTTTTTTTCTGTGTTTTTGGCATATTATAGCTTTCTTTTATTATTATTTTTTTTTTTGCTTTTCTTTTCCCCTTCTTGTCTCTCTTACATCTTTTCTTACCCCAGTCTGTCTCCTTCCTCATTTTATACATTCTTTCATTCATTTACTGGGGGTAGAGGGTGGGGAGTGTTCTACCCCTTTGACTGAGGTCACGCTGGAGCACCGCGCTCAAGGGTTTCTTAGCTGATTGTACTGAGTTTCTAATTTCATTCTGCTCTATATTTAATTGATCTTCATTTGTTGAACGGCTAAGTAGTATGCAATAAAGAGACACAACATAAAGAAGCTGCTTCACTAAATACACACAGACATGGAAACAGATACACATGTATTTCTTTTTTCTTTTTCTTTTATTTGTTTCAGTCACTTGGGTGCGGCCATGCTGGAGCACCACCTTTAGTCGAGCAAATCGACCCCAGGACTTATTCTTTATAAGCCTAGTATTTATTCTATTGGTCTCTTTTGCTGAAGGCTAAGTTACAGGGATGTAAACATACCAGCATCGGTTGTCAAGCAATGTTAGGGAGGCAAACACAGACACACAAACATATACACACACACATACGTATATATGGGAGAATATACAAAAAATAACAACAGACGAGGACAGGTGGTGTAAATAACAAAAGTATATATTAGTATGACGCTCGGGAATACGGAAAGTCTTTGACGTTTCGAGCTACGCTCTTCAACAGAAAGAATACGGAACATACATGCAT
The DNA here is from genome assembly GCF_001194135.2 of Octopus bimaculoides. NCBI lineage: Eukaryota > Metazoa > Mollusca > Cephalopoda > Octopoda > Octopodidae > Octopus > Octopus bimaculoides. The sequence goes on from NC_069009.1 coordinate 6,075,328, forward strand.
ATATATATATATATATACACATATATACAACGGGCTTCTTTCAGTTTCCGTCTACCAAATCCACTCACAAG
>NC_069009.1:6078821-6081695 GCF_001194135.2 Octopus bimaculoides
TTTTGTTTAAAAGAGTTCCAACACTGTCTGTTTTTTATGTTTTATTTATATTCCTGCAGAACCAATGTGGGGTATAGAATATGGAATATACAATATATAATATAAAATAAAATAAAATAAAAATGGATGGCACCATGAAATAAAGTATTGAATGTAGATGAAATATTGAGTGTTCAATATAAAGGATCAAGTATATAAATATAAATATAAATATATAAAGGCGACTCGAGTTTCAGGGCTATTTCCCTTCGTCATGGCCGGTATGACAGACTTTATATATTTATATATGAAATTAATATAAGCAACCAGGTGCAATGTGTTACCAGAAATGAAAAATTCAGTCGTCACTAAGTGTGACTAATGGTGCCAACACACCTACATTGCTAGAAACAAGAGTTAAAATACTCTTAATGCTGTCGGAAGAATGCAGATGCATACATGCTGAGAGGGGAGGCAACTACCCCTGCTCCAGTAAAAGGCATTGCTCCAGCATGGCTGCAGTCGAATGACTGAAACAAGTAAAAGAATATACTTTATAGTGGGGTATGCCGGTTTATTGGGTTACCCTGCGTTTCTTGCTCATAAGGGGTTTTGCCTTACGGCGTATCTTCAGACCCCAAACACTGCTGGCCTGGGACCTCTTTAAAATGTGGAGGAGGAGAAACCTTGTTTTTAAGGGTAAAACCCTAGGTCATTATCTCCCTTTGCCATTGTCCATCGATCTACGTTTGCACTGCCATCTTGCGGTCACCAAAGCGTCACAAAGGTAAATGATTGTCTCCCTTTGGCCTCGGCTATTTTGGTTTCCAGGTGTGGTGCTGCCATGCGGATTCCAAACAGCCAACGGGAATTTTCTAAATTTGAAGCATGGTCCAAAAATCTCCATCCTGAAGTTCAAGATGCCCCCTGACATGAGCGAGTCTTTAAGGATCCTTGTGTGTGTATATATATATATACACACACACACACAGTGTGTCTATTGTTTGATTCTGAATGATTGCATCATCATCATCGTCATTGTCATTGTACTGTCCACTTTTTGTTAATTGCATGACTCAGAAAGAAATCACCGAAGCAGAATTTTCTATTGGCTGGATGCTCTTTCTGTCACCAACCCTCACCAGTTTCTAAGCAAATCAATATCTCCTCATGGCCAGACATGTTCTCTCAGAATACTGGAAGCAAACAACACTGCCTGTATGAGGGTGATACTCATTTACAACCATCATGTGATGTCAAGACATGGTTGCACACAAACATACACGTTCACAAATCTATGCTTGCCAGTGAAACATGGGCTATGACTACAGAGGAATTGCAAAGACTAGTATGCTCCACTGGATGGGTAATGTCAGTGTGCATGCACAACAGAGTGTAAATGATTTAAGAGGAAAGCTGGATATAAGAGGCATTAGATGCTCTGTACAAGACAGAAGACTGCACTCGGCAGCAAGCTGGCAGAAACGTTAGCACGACGGGCGAAATGCTTAGTGGTATTTTGGCTGCCATTACGTTCTGAGTTCAAATTCCGCCAAGGTCGACTTTGCTTTCATCCTTTCGGGGTCGAATAAATAAGTACCAGTTACACACTGGGGTTGATGTAATCGACTTAATCCCTTTGTCTGTCCTTGTTTGTCCCCTCTATCTTTAGCCCCTTGTGGGCAGCAAAATAATAAGAAGACTGCACTGCTTTGGTCATGTGATTCATATGTATGAGGACAGCTTTATAAAGAAGTTCCGAGGTCTATTTGTGGAGGGTTCCAGGTTTAGTCCCATTGCATGGCTTCTGAGGAGTCTGTCTTCTATGATAGCCTTGGGTAGATCAAAGCCTTCTGAGTGGATTTGTTAGACAGAAACTGAAAGAAGCCCATTGTGTGTGTGTGTGTGTGTGTGTGTGTGTGTGTGTGTGTGTGTGTGTGTGTGTGTGTGTGTGTGTGTGTGTGTGTGTGTGTGCGTGTGTGTGTGTATGTGTGTCATTGTGCTTGTACCCTATGACTATTTGACATCTACATTACTTGACAGTTCAGCAAAAGACACCAACAGAATAAGTACCAGGCTTAAGAAATAAAATGTCCTGAGGTCAATTCAACTAAAATTCTTCAAGGATGTGCCCCAGCATGGCTATAGTCTAATGAAGGAACCAATAAAAATATATAAAAGATTTGCCTAAAGTTTCATTCAGTGAGATTGAACCCAAGACCTTAACTTTACAGCACATACACAACATCTTATCATCAGTCACGTGCAATTTCAATGAGTTCTTCTATTTTGTAAATCACTTTCAAAACTTATGTCTGTGTTGCTTTCAAAACTTGAAAAAATTTGTGTCCACCATTTTGTTTCTGAATGAGATCCTCTGCTACAAAAGCAGACAACATTTTTCTGCCATTATTTCTCTCAGAATTCCTTTTTTGACAATGAAATAATTCATTAAGAAAGTTAGATAATTCTTTGAAGAATGTTTTAACAGCAGTCTTTTACTTGCAGTTATGTCTTGAACTGGAATTAGAACAAAAGGCTTTTGTTAGGCTTGTATGTATGTATGTATATGTATTTATATATATCTGTATATATATATATATATATACATAGATAGATAGATACATGGAGAGATAGACACCCATGCATATATATATATATATATATATATACATAGATAGATAGATAGATAGATAGATAGATAAATATATTTATAGATATACATATGTCCATTCAAAGATACACAGAATGTGTGTATCTGCGTGCGTGTATATATATATGTAATATCTGTGTGCGTATGTGAATGTATGTCTATATATATATATATATATATACTCGTGTGTGTAGAAATAAAGTACTTGTTTACAACTATCATATGATGTCATGTCATGGAGA
>NC_069009.1:6084429-6084989 GCF_001194135.2 Octopus bimaculoides
TATATATATATATATATATATATATATATATATATATATATATATGTATATATGTATATAGATATATGTATATAGATATATGTATATATTTATATATAGATATACATAGATGTATATTTAGATACAAGTATGGCTGTGTGGTAAGAGGATTGCTTCCCAACCATATGGTTGTGGTTTCAGTTCCACTGTGTCACACCTTGGGGAATTGCCTTCTGATAGAGTATCAGACCAGCAAAAGCCTTGCAAGTGGATTTGGTAGATGGAAACTGAAAGAAGCCTGCTGTATATATGTATATGTTTGTGTGTTTGTTTGCCTCGCTCCACTGCTTGACAACTGGTGTTGGTTTGTTGACATCCCCATAACTTAGTGGTTCAGCAGAAAGAGACTGGTGGAATAAATACCAGTGTTAGAAAAGAAGTACTGGGATCGATTCATTTTAGTAAATGCTCTTCAAGGTACTGCCCCAGCATGGCCATGGTCTAATGACTGAAACAGATAAACGACATACATATATATATATGTGTGTGTACATATATATATATATATATATATATATATA
>NC_069009.1:6085591-6086737 GCF_001194135.2 Octopus bimaculoides
TATATATACATACATACGTACATAGATAGATAGATATTACATGCGTATAAGAAGGGATGACCACTAAGTGGACATCCATTATGCTAGAAATAGATCACCTACAATCTAGCATATCGGATGTCCACTTAGTGGTCATCCCTTCTTATACGCATGTAATACAATTTTTATGAATTTTCAGATTTTTATATATGCTAGGCCACTGGTTTTAAATTGATGTTAATTAAATTAATATTCAATTTTTTCACCCTTATTATTTAAATTTTTGATAGATAGATAGATAGATAGATAGATATAGATATATAGATATAAGTAATTATTTGGACCTTGGGTACATGTCTATTAGTATTCCGATTAAAGCAGTTTCACTGTTCAGGGTACCTGATGTCATCCTCAGTGATGATATAATTGTCACTGGATCTACATGAAGAATTTTACAGTGTTTGAGTTTGTAATGATTGAGGGAAGTGGAAAATGGATTTAGCAAGTGGCACCAGCATGCTGAAAATAGCTGTCAGAAGATGACTACAACCAAAAATTTTCGTTGATACACATCAATTGAAATCGGGGGAATGAACAGAAATTCTAAGCCCTCATACCAATAATGAAAAGAATTGTAAATTGAAAAGCTAGATATACCTGTATTGTCATGATTTCAAACTTTGCGAAAATGCCACTTCGCTTATCCTCAGTGAGTCTTACTGACCCAAAGGTCGGCATTAAAAACGGTCATCGCGCACATTGTTGAGATACGCAGTTTCTATGACCCATGGGTCAGTAAGACTTGCCGAGGATAACTAAATGGTATTTTTACAAAGTTTGAAATCGTGACAATATGACTGTATCTGGCTTTTCAATTTGCTATTCTTTTCGTTATTGGTATGGGGGCTTAGAATTTCTACTCATTCCCCCAATTTCAATTAATTTGTATCAGTGGAAATTTGTAGTTCTAGTCATCTTCTGGCTGTTATTTTTAGCGTACTGGTGCCACATGTAATACCCTTAATTATTAATTAATAATTTTTTATCTTATGGTATTACCTTGATCTTTATTTATGCATGCTATACCGCTTGATATTATTGTTAACAATATATCCTCATACACACACATATATATATATATATATATATATATATATATATATATAT
>NC_069009.1:6087523-6088900 GCF_001194135.2 Octopus bimaculoides
ATATATATATATATATATATATATCATCCATCATCATCATCATCATCATTTAACGTCCGCTTTCCATGCTAGCATGGGTTGGATGATTTGACTGAGGACTGGCAAACCAGATGGCTGCACCAGGCTCCAATCTGATCTGGCAGAGTTTCTACAGCTGGATGCCCTTCCTAACACCAACCACTCTGAGAGTGTAGTGGGTGCTTTTTACATACCACCGGCATGAGGGCCAGTCTGGCGGTACTGGCAATGCTTACGTTCAAATGGTGTTTTTCATGTGCCACCTGCACAGGAGTCAGTCCAATGTTTTGTTCACATGCCACTGACACAAGGCGAAGCTGGAAACGATCGTACCCAAATCGTGCTTTTTACATGCCACCGGCATGGAAGCGAGACCGCTGCTCTGGCAGTGATCCCACTCGGATGGTGCTTATATATATATATATTTATATATATATATATATATATATGCACATATATATGCACATACTACATTCTCTGAGTGGTTGGCGTTAGGAAGGGCATCCAGCTGTAGAAACTCTGCCAAATTTAGATTGGAGCCTGGTGTTGCCATCCGGTTTCACCAGTCCTCAGTCAAACCGTCCAACCCATGCTAGCATGGAAAGCGGACGTTAAACGACGACGATGATGATGATGATATGCATGTGTACATATATATAATTTTTGAATTCGTTTTACAAGATTCATTATGTGAAATTGTATGTTAAATTGTTGAAACAGATGTTTTATGTTGACATGGCTGCTTTGCCAAACAGAAACACAAGCACAGATTCTGTTTAAATTGTTTTATCATTAGTCAACTATTTTACTAATTAACCAATTAATTAATTGATTGGCTGATTAATCAATCAATCAGTCTCTCATCTGGTTCATCATATTCCTTTCACTGTCATTGATGACCTTGTCAATGTAACGCTCTCATTAATCCAGGTTTGTTATGCTGTGACCAGTTTTCGATACATATGAGTTTATACGTATTATACAGGTTTATCCATGTATGTGTGTGCATATATGTATGCTGAAGAAATTATAGTCAAACGAATTGACCCCAGTACTTATTGTTTACACCTAGTACTTATTCAAAGTCCCTTTAGATGAACCCCTAAGTTACGGGGACATAAACACGCAAACTCTGGTTGTCAAGCAATGATATGAGAGAAACACAGACACGTGGGCTTCATCCAGTTTCCGTCTACCAAATTCACTCACAAGGTTTTGGTCAGCCTGAGGGTATAGAAGACATATGCCCAAGGTGCCACTCAGTGGAACTGAACCCAGGACCATGTGGTTGGGAAGCAACCTACTTATCACACACACACACACACACACACACACACACACACACACACACACACACAC
>NC_069009.1:6090290-6092384 GCF_001194135.2 Octopus bimaculoides
ATATATATATATATATATATATATATATATATATACATGCACACACATATATGCATATACATACATATACATGTGTTGTGTGTCTGGTGTATTTGTGTACATACATCCCCTAACAGCACTAGTTTGACCCTAATTGTCTATGATAACCCAATTAATAAACTATTTGTTATTGGATCCTTTCTCTTTTATTCTTCCTTTCATTCCAGCTAAACTACCATATTTGGTGAATAGCACCGACCTCTGACCTTTCGGTTGTGAAATCTCTTTTGCGCCCTCACAACTAAATCTTTTACTTATGTCTTTGGGTTAGTTTCTTGTCTCTGTGAGGGTCTGGAATTTGGTGTATATATATATATATATATGTGTGTGTGTGTGTGTGTGTGTGTATAAATATACACATATATACATACGTGCACATATATATATGTGTGTGTGTGTGAATATATGTATGTATATACTTACACATATATATTTATGTATACATATGTGCATGTATATATATATGTGTATACATGAGCATGTGTGTGTGCATATATATATATATATATATATATATATATATATATATATATATGCCTGTGTGGTAAGAAGCTTGCTTCCCAACCACATGGTTCTGGGTTCAGTCCCACTGCATGGCACCATAGGCAAATGTCTTCTATTATAGCCCCAGGCTGACCAAAGCCTTGTGAGTGGATTTGGTAGACAGAAACTGAAAGAAGCCCATCGCATATGTGTGTGTATGTCTTTGTGTCTGTGTGTATCGCTTCATCAGTGCTTCACAACCGGTGTTGGCGTGTTTACATCCCTGTAACTTAGTAGTTCAGCAAAAGACACTGATAGAATAAGTACTAGGCTTACAAAGTCCTGGGGTCGATTTCTTTGACGAAAAAAACCCTTGAAGGTGGTTCTCCATCATGGCCACAGTCAAATGACTGAAACGAGTAACAGAATGAACGAATAAAAAGAATTGATTCATTCAACTAAAATGCTTCGTGGCATTGCCCCAGCATGGCCGCAGTCTAATGACTAAAACAAATAAAAGATGAAAGATATCTACGTACATTTATCTATCTATCTTTGTTGATATGTTGCTACTTTACTTATTTTCTCAGGCCCTGGAAGCTATGACATCAAGTCAAACATAAGTCTATCCCAGAAGCAATCTTTGGCAAAGTCTGAACGTTTCCAGCCTGTAAGCATTAATGATGTACCTGGCCCAGGTGCATATGAGGTAAGTGTTTTATCGATCTGTTATTAAACTGTGTAACATTCTTTTTGTCCTGGGGTAGGAATTGTTATTTCCTGTTTGCTTACTCCTAGAAAGTATGGTAAAATGGTTAATATTTCCTTCAGACTTTGCTTTCCTCAAATTTGTCTCCACTTGGAACAGCTAGAAGTGAACTGAGCTTTTGATCTTACAATCCCTGTATTTATACTGCCATCTATGTTGCAAGAATGCTCTAGAAATTCTTGAAACTTTTAGAAACTTTGAGAAACTTCTTCAGCAACTCATCACTGAATTTGTGTGAAATGTAATGGAAAATAGGTGAGTTTCAAAACATTGATGTCTGGGTTACAAATGCAAAGTTTGAAGGGAATAGTAGTCATTTCCTTCGATTTCTAGATATGAGAAGCAAAGAGGAAATAACCAGCTGTAGAAACTCTGCCAAATTAGATTGGAGCCTAGTGCAACCATCCGGTTTCACCAGTCCTCAGTCAAATCGTCCAACCCATGCTAGCATGGAAAGCGGACGTTAAACGATGATGATGATGATGATGACCAAAGACATAATTAAAATTTTGTTGTACATTGTTATCAGACATTTTCCGTAACTGTTGTCATTTTTGATAGTGATACTTGGGCGGGGATAGCAGTTTTTTTCTTTCCAGGATCTGTTGCTGTTCTTACTAGTTACTTTATTAGTAACTTTCGAGATTTACTGTAACAATTTTTTAGAAGTTGCTGTTTTTCCATATCAATTTTCTATAAGAGTTTCAAAGTAATTGTTGTTGGTTTTGTTCATTTTCAAATTTTGCATAATTGTTTTTAGGAAATTGTTCTTGTTTTACCATATATCCACCTCTAATTTTGTA
>NC_069009.1:6095021-6102214 GCF_001194135.2 Octopus bimaculoides
AAGGCATGTATTTTGGTTAGAAATATTCTAACAAAAAGGTTAATTCCTGATGATTTTTGCTTAAGCTTTTTGCTCTCTGTTGAGAATAGACCATCAAAGGTTCAAGTCCATTCTTCTTAACTCTAAGCTGTGTTTCTGCTTTGCTCCAGTTGAATCTCTGTTTTTTTCCCCTTTGCCTTGATATATTATGCCCAGTTATTTGTAAAGTGCCCTCTCTTCCACATCCTTTGTAGATTTCTGGTCAGGGCCTGACATGTTTCATCATTTATTAAACAATATGTATTTGTATGCACAACACAGTGTGAATCTGAATGACTCAAAAGAGATTTAAATATCAGAAAGCCTAGCTGTGAGAGAATTATAAGAATGTAAATATATCTCTTTTATGCTTTTGATGTGTGATACAAAAAAAAAAAAAAGCTGTATATGATATTTGTAGCCTACTGTTTTATAGTTCGTTGACCACCTAAAATTTCCAAGGCAAAATTATGCTAATTAATCTATCCACTAAAGTGATAGTCTAATCATTGTTGATTTTCTTCATGTATATCCATTATCCTGAAGCCTTAGCCCAGGTCAATTCCCCACCAATATGCCACTCTGATTGACATAATCAGAAGGGGCCTTAATATGGCTGTGTTCCTTCTCAACTTCAGCCAGCAGGTCTTCACTGTGGGGACAGTAAGTGCCCCAACAGAATAACTCACTTCCCATTTGAGGGAGATAAATCTCTAGTCTGATTTGTATACAAGGGGCTGCTGAAAAGTTCCTGGCTTTGGGTAAAAGAAAATACAAGAGGATCAATTAATTATGATTTTATTCAGCATAGGAATGGCTGTGTGGTAAGTAGCTTGCTTACGAACCACATGGTTCTGTGTTCAGTCCCACTGCGTGGCACTTTGGGCAAGTGTCTTCTATTAAAGCCTCAGGCCGACCAAAGCCTTGTGAGTGGATTTGGTAGATGGAAACTGAAAGAAGTACATTGTATATATGTGTATATATATATATATATATATATATATATGTATGTGTGTGTATATGTTTATGTGTGTGTCTGTGTTTGTTCCCCCACCATCATTTGACAACCGGTGCTGGTGTGTTTACGTCCCCCGTAACTTAGCAATTCGGCAAAACAGACCAATAGAATAAGTACGAGGCTTACAAAGAATAAGTTCTGGGAGTCGATTTGCTCGACTAAAGGTGGTGCTCCAGCATGGCCACAGTCAAATGACTGAAACAAGTAAAAGAGTATATATATATATATATATATATATAGGTCAGGTCAGGGATCTCTTCACAGGCTGATGTGACCTGTAACTGGTACGATGTAGACCAGTCCTACATGTTTGATGGTCAAGTGATCAGCAACTAAACCAGCCCCACCCCACCGCCTTGAGTAGCTTGTTATTCTTGTGAGGAAGGTGTCTGGACATGCTGTAGGACTAGAAGCAAAACCTTTATCAGGGGGTGGATGAACTCCTTGTGGGTCAATGGCCATCCAGTTGGGGAAGATAATGGCAAACCACCCCGGTATCTCTACTATGAGACGTTGTGAACGAAGTAACACTCTGGATTTATCCGATGAGTGAACTTACATTTAATTGGGAAGGCCTCCATCGGGGTGTCGTCATCATGCTGTAAAAGCATACAGTTCATGATGGCGATGACAAATCTAAGCAACGCTCTAACGACTTTGCTAATTGGCTGGTTTAGAAAGTCATTTGTGGATGGCTGGAGTTTTGGTTGGTTTGTAGTGTGGGTTTTTATGAAAGAGGGAGAGAAAGTGTGTGTGTATGTGTGTGTGTATATGTATCTGTGTGTGTGTGTCTATGTGTGTATGTGTCTGTATGTGTTTGAGTGAAAGAGAGTGTATAGGCGTATGTAAGTGAGTGAGAGAGAGAGAGCGTATGTGTGTGTATGTTTGTATTTGTGTGGGTCTAGTGTGTACATGTGTGTGTGTGTGTATTTTTATGCATGTATCTGTGTGTGTGTATGTGAGCGTGTGTGTGTTTCTCTGTGTATGTATGTGTATATGTGCAAGTATATGTGTGTGTCTGTGAGTGTATGTATGTATGCGTGTGTGTGTGTGTGCGTGTGTATGTTTGTGTATGTATCTGTGCGTGTGTGTGCGTGTGCATGTATCTTTGTGCACATGTATCTATGTCTACACGTGTAAATATATGTGTGTGTGTGTATGTGTGTATCTTTGTGTTCTTATATATGTCTTCACTTGTGTGTATATTTGGTGATTGTGTGTGCGTGCGCATTTATCTGTGTGTATGTCTGCATGTGTATGTATATGTGTGAGTGTGTATGTGTGAGCGTTTTACAACATGCACCAAGAAGAAATTTTAGTTGACGCATCCTTATGTAATCTTACAAAGAAATGTGTACTCAGACAGACAGACAGACAGAAGCACATGCATGCACACAACATGCATGCATCAACACATACACATACACACACAAATACACACATGGCACAACACATACACACACACACACACACACGTAAGAATGGAACAAAGAAACAACCATTAGTGCTCATATAAAGAATTTAATGTACATGTGTGTGTGTATGTGTGTATGCTTGTATGGAGATGTGCATGCATATATAAATCTGTATATATGTAATTAAGTTGACAGAGGTACATACACACAAAATATATATATATATGCATACATATAAATAGATAGATAGATAGATAGATAGATAGATAGATAGATACATACATACATACATACATAGGCAGACATAAATACATGGAGAGAGAGAGGGACAAAGAGAGAGAAAGACAGAGAGAGAGAGAGAGAGATGGACAAGTAGACAAACAGACAGACAGACAAATAGATAGACAGATGAAGAGACAGACAGACTGATAGATAGATTGATGTATATATATATATAGATAAACAGAGATGGATAGTTTGATAGATAGATAGAGAGAGAGAGAGAGAGAGGGAGAGAGAGAGAGAGAGAGAGAGAATTATAGATAGAGAGATGGATGAACAGACAGATAGATTGGTAGGTAGATAGATAAATAGATAGATAGATAGGTCGGTAGGTAGGTAGGTAGGTAGATAGATAGATAGATAGAAAGATAGATAGGTAGGTAGGTAGGTAGTTAGAAAGATAGATGGAAAGAAGGACGGATGGAAGTTTGGACGGACGGACAGACAGACAGATCTAGATATAAATATTGATACACACACACACATATGTATATATACACAAAACATACATGCATAAAAACACAGTAATGAAAAATCTTTTATACACTAATTTACAGAGATATACACACACTCACATATACACATGCATACACAGAAATATTCCAAACATATATACACATATTACTATATATACATGCATTAATATATATATATATATACATGTGTCAATATACACATCTATATTTGCATGTCTGTATATATGTGTGTGTGTGTTTGTGTGTATAGATGCACATGTATGCAAATATATACACACATATGTATATGTACACATACACACACACACAAACACACACGTGAATTCCACGTTCAAAAGGAAAAATAATTTAATTCTCTAGTGATGTAATCCGAGGTATATTAATTGAATTTATCTCGCCGACCCTCCCTTGCCCACCGCCTTTTATTCTCGAGTTGTGTAGATTAAGGGGTCAGTAAGCTGGGGCACCAATAGCTATTGAGGCGCTGAGAGGTGAGGGAACGGTACCCTGATTATGCTATATATATGTGTGTGTGTGTGTGTGTGTGTATACTTGTGTTTGTGTTTAGATATGTGTGTGTATATGTACATGTGTTTGTGTATGTATATACATGAGTATGTGTGTATGTCTATTTGTACATATAATATATTTATACATATATGTATATATACATAGATACTAATTTGTATATAAACAGACATATATACATATATGTATCGATAGATATATACATACACTTACACACACATTTATACATATATATATAAATGTATATTTATGTTCAAGTATATGGATGCATATATATACACACATGTGTATGTATGTCTGTGTGTATATATATATATATATATATATGCACGCACAGTCAGAAAGAGAGACAGGGATATGCCTTAAATAATGATATATATATACATATACATTCTTATATATATACACACACACATATAAACATACACATACATACCCTCATATATATACACACTCATTTCCTTACATAAACATAGATATACATACATATATTGTAGTGATTTCCTTTTACTTCAGTTTATACATACATACATATATATATATGTATATACTCGTACATACACACACACACACACACATGTATATATTCTTATTTATCTTTTCATTGTTTTTCGTCCCATTTTTGTGTTTTCATTTTTATTCATCTTTTAATTCAGTTTCAAGTAAATTTAATTACAGATTCAAAAAATAATAGCAATGATAATAATAATAATAATAATAATAATAATAATAATAATGATAATAATAAAAATAATAATAATAATAGTAATAATAATAATAATCTAACTAGATTACATTTGATATTTTCACGGGATACAAAAACAGGATTAAATATTTATATGCTTTTTTCTTTCTCTCTTTCTTCTCCTGTTTTCACTCTTGTTTGTGTTGTTGTTATGGCGATGGTAATAGCGGTGGTGGTGGTGGGTTATGTGGGGTGGGGTGGTGGGGGTGGAACGAGTCTATACTTTGTTGTTAATTGCTTCTAATTGTTGGTGTTATTGATCCAAGGATATCTCACAACAGCTGTGACATGCTGGCGATGAGCAAGATACATGTGTGTGTGTGTGTGTGTGTGTGTGTGTTTCAATGTTTGTGTTTTACACACACTCACACAACATATATATACACATATACACATGTTTGTGTGTGAATTAGCATTTGTTTACATGTGAAGATATACAGATCAAAAAAGACAATCTCAGATTAAAACGAAGAATTACTCAGGACTTTTTTTGTAGAGTACATCATCGTTTAACGCCTGCTTTCCATGCTAGCATGGGTTGGACGATTTGACTGAGGACTGGTGAAACCAGATGGCAACACCAGGCTCCAATCTGATTTGGCAGAGTTTCTACAGCTGAATGCCCTTCCTAATGCCAACCACTCCGAGAGTGTAGTGGGTGCATTTACGTGCCACTGGCATGAAGGCCAGTCAGGCGGTACTGGCAATGGCCACGCTCGAAATGGTGTATTTTACATGCCACCCGCACAGGAGCCAGTCCAGCGGCACTGGCAACGATCTCGCTCGAAAGTCCTTACACATGCTACGGGCACAAGTGCCAGAAAGGCGACGCCGGGCCCAGGTGCCATCACGATTTCGCTTTCGCTTGCCCCAATAAGTCTTCTCAAGCTGAGTTTCGTGTCCAATGAAGGAGACGACGTTGGCATGGGTGCCAGTCGTCGAATTTAATTCGATTTCAATTTCACTTGCCTCAACAGGTCTTCACAAGTGGAGTTTAGTGTCCAATGAAGTAAAGGTACGCATAAGTGGGCTCGCTACACCCCTGGCACATGTTTATTAAATGTTTAAGAGTACAGGGGTGACGTGCGTGTGTATGTGTGTGTTTGAAGGTGTGTGGCTTAGTGGTTAAGGTGTTGCACTCATGATTGCTAAATTGTGGTTTCAATTCCTGGATGGGACAATGCATTAGGTTCTTGAGCATAACACTTTGTGGCATGGCTGCAGTCTAATGACTGAAACATGCAAAAAATAAAACATCATCATCTTTTAACATCGGCTTTCCATGCTGGCATGGGTTGGACAGTTTGACTCAAAACTGGTAAGCTGGAGAGCTGCTCCAAGTTCCAGTCTGTTTTGGCAATGTTTCTACGGCTGGATGCTCTTCCTAACACCAACCACTCCAAGAGTGTAATGGGTGCTTTTATGTGCCACCGACACAGTTGCCATTTCCTTGACGCTGGCAACAGCCACAACTACAGTTTCACTTGGCTTGATGGGGTCTTTTCAAGCACAGAATATCACCAAAGGTCACAGTCACTTGCATTGCCTCTATGAGGCCCAACATTCAAAGATCATGCTATCAGCAATTGCATATTCATATATAGGCATGTTCCTACCGTGTGAAAAGCCCCCAGTACTCTCTGTAAAGTGGTTGGTGTTAGGAAGGGCATCCAGCTGTAGAAACCATGCCAAACTGACAATTAGTGCCTAGTGCAGTTCTTTGGAATGCCAGCTTCTGTTGAAATGACCAACCCATGTCAGCATGGAAAATGGACATTAAATGAGGATGATGATGGCTGTGTGGTAAGTAGCTTGCTTACGAACCACATGGTTCTGGGTTCAGTTCCACTGCATGACACTTTGGGCAAGTGTCTTCTACTATAGCCTCGGGCCAACCAAAGTCTTGTGAGTGGATTTGGTAAACGGAAACTGAAAGAAGCCCATCGTATATATATGTGCATGTGTGTGTTTGTGTCTGTTTGTCCCTCCACCATCGCTTGACAACTAATGTTGATATGTCTATGTTCCCATCACATAGCGGTTTGGCAAAGTACTAGGCTTACAATGAATAAGTCCTGGGTTTGATTTTCTCAACTGAAAGGCAGTGCTCCAGCATGGCCGCAGTCAAATAATTGAAACAAGTAAAAGAAAAGACATGCTTTTTTCTCTCTCTTCTCTCATAGCATGTTGTGTGTAGCGTTCATAATAATTTTTCTATCGTCTTGGCTCAACAGACCTCACCGTTTGTTTTTACTGTCTTGTTCTCACTGTCCTGTTCTTGTTAACACTTTCACCCTCCGCAAAAAATCCAAAATTTTATTTAATTTGCTTTGCGGGAAGGACTGTTCCAACAAGATCGCGTATTGTCCTTGCCTTCGAAACACGGAGTAGATGAAACAGGGACAACTGACGAAGGAATATACTCTTTATGTTGCATGTTCGTTTCTTTCGTTGTTCGAAAAAAAGTTCATTTTCTGTTTTCATCTTTATGTTTTCATTTCTCATTGTGTTTAACGTTTTTTTGATACCCTGTGCCCGTATATGTTTGTATGTATACATATAGATGTAGGTATGTACATGGATATATGCATATATTTATGTATTATTTATATTATTATATGATCGAACGCCACACATCCTTTTCCAAGTAAGTTTTTATCTCAATAGAATAAATACTAGGCTTAGAAAGAAAAAAGTCCTGGGAAGATGTG
>NC_069009.1:6102573-6103524 GCF_001194135.2 Octopus bimaculoides
GTGGAGGGGGGGAGGGGCTTGTTGTTGTTTAGTCCCAGGTCAGTCCTGATCCAGACAGACCTGTAATCAAAGACGTTCCAGCCGTGACCATCCCATCTTTTATTCAGCCAAAGTGTATCTAGGACTACATTATTTAATGTACAGTATAGTAGTTAGTATTGGTGGTTATAGTTGTTGTTGTTGTTTAACTCCCAGGTCAGTTGTATAATGTAGTCTTGGACTTCTGACCCGTAGGCAAAATACAGGATGGTCACATCTGGAACGTCTTTGTTCATAGCTATGTTGGAACAGGACTCACCAGGGGCTAAGCAACAAGGGCCGCTAATACTAACTACTATATTATACGTCAGAAATGTAGTCCTAGATACACTATGCCTGAATGAAAAATGGGAAGGTCACCGCTGGAACGTCTTTGATCATAGGTCTGCTGGATCAGGACTGACCTGGGGTTAAACAACAACAACCATAGCCACCAGTACTATTATACTATACATTAGATAATGTAGTCCTAGATGCACAATGCCTGAATAAAAGATGGGATGGTCACAGCTGGAGCATCTATGATCACAGGTCTGCTAGAGCAGGACTGACCTGGGGTTAAACAATACCAGCAACAACATCTATTGCCACTGATCCAAACTGGTATACTGTACATTGGATAATGTAGTCCTAGATAGACTATGTGTGACTAACAGATGGGATGGTCACAGCTGGAACAACTTTGGTCATAGGTGTACTAGATCAGGATTAAGCCTAATTTCCCAACTGCTTCCACTATATAGCCCACCATGACCACCGCTGCTGAACTTACCATCATAAATACATTTAATCCTCCTTGTCTTTCTTCTACATCCAACCATCCCCCCTCCCGCCCTCCTTTGTCCCCTAGCAATCCGGGTGGGGAAGAAAGGGGTGCATTCTCCAGCTTCTCTACCCCCACCCACCCCCATC
>NC_069009.1:6104675-6106245 GCF_001194135.2 Octopus bimaculoides
CTACTACTACTACTACTACTACTGCTACTACTACTACTACTATCACCACTACTACTACTACTACTACTACTACTACTACTACTACTACTACTACTACTACTACTACCATTACCACCACTACTACTACTACTACTGCCTAGTCAGACCATCACTACCATCTCCACCACCACCACTGTTTAGCCGCTTCTCCACCCCCACTACCATCACAACCACCACCGCCACCACCACTGCCATTATCATTTGGCCATACCCTGACCAACGAAACTGCTACTACTTTTGTATCACACTACCACCGTCGCTACCACCACAAGCACCACAGCCTCTACCACCACCAACACTTCTACCGCTAGTTGGTCCCCTCCACCCACCATCATCACCTCCACCATTAATAACCCTTCCTAGCCATACCACTCATACCCCTACCACTGCTATTATCACCACCACCACCGATTCTTTGGGCCTATTTGCAAGACATTTACATGGCCACTTGCTATGCTAGAAACAATAGTTAAATCACATACTGAAATAAAATGGAGCTCTGTCTGCTCTTTTGATTAGCATAAGAGGTTTGATCAAAAAGTACCAGGACTGGGGTTATGACATGGTAACTGCAACATGTACCAATTTGACACTTAATATCCTTCAAAGGAGTCCCCTTCTGAAGCCACACACTTTATCCAGCATTGGTTCCATTGATCGAAGCATTCCTGGAGTTCCTTTTTTGGGGGATAGAGAGCAGCTGCCTTTCTGCATTCTCTTGGATTTTCTCAATGTCTTGATATCATGGTAGGGTCACCCATTGCAAAAACTGAGCCTTGGCTTCAGGGCCACAGGAACAGAGCCACGATCTGTCACCTGTTATGACAGATCTCAAAAAGGTTTCATTATCCTCAACACGATCAAGGAGAGATTATTTACATTATTTACATTTGACAGATAACAATGAAGGAAACATTATTTACATTTGACGGATATTTGTCCTCATCTTGTTTGTTGTTATTAACACATTTTGGTTGATGTACTCTCCAACCTTCATCAGGTGTCTTGGGGAAATTTCAAACCTGGGTTCTCATTCCTAAGGTATTTTTCGATGTTATTATTATTATTATTATTATTATTATTCAGGTCACTGTTTGGAATCGAACTCAGAATCTTGGGGTTAATATATGTGTGTGTGTGTGTGTGTGTATGCTTTATTATTAAATCTTGCAAAAACATGACAAAAATATCACAGAAGACTGCTACTCAGAGTTTCACATTCCCGTTCATCAGGCAGTTTTGATCAGTAGCAGTTCTTTGTGATACTTTTGTGTTTTTACAGCTTTAATAAGAAAGCATATTACTCTACCTCTGGTATTCGAGTACTATTTTTTCCCACCTTGTTTCATATTTATGTGCTTACTCAGGTATATATAAAGATATATATATATATATATATATATATATATGTTGTTGTACTTGGGGATGGTCATATTGCCAGTTTAGCCAATAAAAACACACGCACTGTATATTTGGTGTTAATTTGTTTCAGCTTTATATTACATTATATTACATTAATCCTATTTCGGCC
>NC_069009.1:6107344-6107884 GCF_001194135.2 Octopus bimaculoides
GGTGGTGATGATGGTGGTGGTGGTGATGATAGTGGTGGTGGTGGTGGTTGTGATGATGGTGGTGGTGGTCGTCGTGGTGATGATGATAGTGTGAATGATGGTAGTAATGATGATGGTGGTGATGATGACGATGAGGATGACTGTGATTGTAATAGGGGTGGTGGTGATGGTAGTGGTAATGATGATGATAGCATTGGTGGTGATGATTTGATGATGGTGATGGTTGTGGTGACCATGACGACGGTGATGATGGTAATGGTGATACCAATGGAAGCAGCGATGATGGTAATGATGACTATGATGGTGATGATGATGATGACGACAACGACAAACACGATGACGATGATGGTGGTGGTAATGGTGATGACGATATTGATGATGATGACAACACCACCAGCAAAGCCGATGACAATGACAGAAATCTCAAGATCCATAAGCATTGCTGGTGCTCATGGTGGTGGTCATGGTGGGATGGGGAGAATTGTGTGTGTGGGGGGGGTGGACTTTGTAGGCTTGGATTCTTCCTGCCATGGTTTGTTG
>NC_069009.1:6108620-6112438 GCF_001194135.2 Octopus bimaculoides
TAACATTCACACACACACACACACACACACACACACAAATTCTCTCTCTCTCACACACACATACAAAAACCCTCACACATATAAAACACTCACACAGACACAAACTAACTCATATACACACACATACACACACATCACCTCCGGTAGGGGGGGGGTCCCTGAATCCTGGTCCACCACCAGGAATACCATGGAGAGAAGAGAAAGAGAGAGAGTGAGAGCAAAGATAGTGAGAGAGAGAGGGGGGGGGGACAGAAGGAGAAAGAAAGGGATGCACACATTCCTAGGGCATAGCCATACCCCAATACCAAAGCCACTGCCACCACCTCCACCACTCAGAGGGGCTGGGAGCTTGTATAATAAGGTCCCTTGACCTATTAGAAATAGCTGCCAAATCTCCCTTAAATCACTTCCGCATCTCTGTCCCCTTCCCCTTGCATCAATCTTAATAGTCTTATCTGAGATTACACTAGACTCTGCTGTATTTAGAAATATGATACCTGAGACAGAAAAACATCAACAATAAGAAAGGGTGGGCATGGTTGGATGCTTAAGGAGCTTGCTTTGCAGCCACATGGTTTCAGGTTCACTCCTGCCTTCAGTAAGTGTCTTCTAATGCACTGGGGGCTCTAATGCTTTCGTTGATGGAAACTGTATGGAAGCAGCGAACTGTATAAGGCGGGGAGCTGGCAGAAACGTTAGCATGCTGGGCGAAATGCTTAGTGGTATTTCGTCTGCCGTTATGTTCTGAGTTCAAATTCTGCTGAGGTCGACTTTGCTTTTCATCCTTTCGGGGTTGATAAATTAAGTACCAGTTACGCACTGGGGTCGATGTAATCGACTTAATCCATTTGTCTGTCCTTGTTTTTCCCCTCTATGTTTAGCCCCTTGTAGGCAATAAAAATTTTTTTTTTTAAATAGGAAACTGTATGGAGGCCTGTTGTATCTATGTGTGTGCACATGCGCATGCACGTCTTTTTTATTTGTTGCAGTCATTAATCTGCAGCCATGCTGCAGCACTGCCTTGAAGAATTTTTAGTTGAATGTATCAACCCCAGTACTTATTTTATTTTTTCTCTTTTGTTGAACTGCTAAGTTACGGGGACATAAACAAACCCATACTGGTTGTCAAGCAGTGGTGGTGAGGAACAAACACAGACACAAAAATACGCACACATAGATATCCATATATGGTTACATATACAAAAGGCTTCTTTCAGTTTCTGTCTACTAGATCCACTCGCAAGGCTTTGGTCAGCCTGAGGCTATGGTAGAAGACACTTGCCCAAGGTGCTGGGCACTGTTTTGTGTAGCATGGGCACTTCAAAAGCAGAAGAACATCCCTGGAAGATGATGAGTCATTTGGAAGACCTGCCACAAGTGTCACCCCTGGAAATGTGGTATTGTGCATCAAGAATTCGCTTCCCCTTAGGGTCAGACCATCAGTCAAGAGTTCTACTGCAATGTCTGGAAGCGTTTGATGGAGGACATTTGGCAAAAGCAACTGGGTCTGTGGAGCGCTAAGAACTGGATTCTTCACCAAGATCTCCTCATGTGTTTCTCGCCATTAACAATATGGTATTGTTTCTACTCCCACCCTGTTCACCAGATTTTGCACTTACAGACTTCCATCTCTCCCCCAAGATGAAGATGCAGCTGAAAGGTTGTTTGAACACCGTTGTCAAGATCCAAAGTGAATTGCAGAAGATCCTTGACTTGCTTATGGAAAGCAACTTCCATGCCGGATTCCAAAAGTGGTAGGAACACTGGGACCAATGTATTGCTGTGTAAGGTGATTATTTCAAAGGAGATGATATTAAAAGTTAGGTAGGAGTGGCTGTGTGGTTAGTAGCTTGCTTACCAACCACATGGTTCCGGGTTCAATCCCACTGCATGGCACCTTGGGCAAGTGTCTTCTACTATAGCCTCAGGCCGACCAAAGCCTTGTGAGTGGATTTGGTAGACGGAAACTGAAAGAAGCCCGTCGTATATATGTATGTATGTGTGTTTGTGTGCCTATGTTTGTCCCCCCACCATCGCTTGACAACCGATGGTGGTGTGTTTACGTCCCCGTAACTTAGCGGTTCGGCAAAAGAGATCGA
This sequence comes from Octopus bimaculoides, assembly GCF_001194135.2. Classification (NCBI taxonomy): domain Eukaryota; kingdom Metazoa; phylum Mollusca; class Cephalopoda; order Octopoda; family Octopodidae; genus Octopus; species Octopus bimaculoides. The sequence continues at coordinate 6,110,720 of NC_069009.1, forward strand.
TAGAATAAGTACTATGCTTCCAAAGAATAAGTCCTGGGGTCGATTTGCTCGACTAAAAGGCGGTGCTCCAGCATGGCCGCAGTCAAATGACTGAAAAAAGTAAAATAGTAAAATAGTAAAATAGTAAATAGGTTATTTTTTTATTAAACATAACTAGTTCAGGAACCTTTTGATACCACCTCATATCTCACAGAGATGGGAACTGACTGGAACACAGCTCAAAGGGTTACCAATGATAACCCAAGCAAATCCTAACAAATACTTGATGCAGCGATGCGCTGCAATGGTGCATGCCCCATATCTGACCTGTTCCATTGTTCAATGAACTGGATCTGAATTGATAAATTTATTTCTAAACAGCCAAAATATTCCAAAGACACATTTATTCTTTAACATAATTCCTAAGCCAAACTACAATAATAAACTATGAGGCTACAGTCCATCTTGTACTCTTTGTAAGTGGCTGAGTATTCCACAGACATACTCTTTTACTTGTTTCAGCCATGCAGCTTCAGTAATGCTGGGGCACCACCATGGATCCTCGTCCACTTGTATGTTATTGTCAGCACTGTAATATTCTTGTCACTACTAATATGAGCTGGCAGAAATGTTAGCATGCTGGGCGACATGCTTAGCGGTATTTCGTCTGTCTTTACGTTCTGAGTTCAAATTCCGCCGAGGTCGACTTTGCCTTTCATCCTTTTGGGGTTGATTAAATAAGTACCAGTTGTGTATTGGAGTCGATTTAATCAACTGGTCCCCTCCCCTAAAATTTCGGGCCTTGTGCCTAGAATAGAAAAGAATATGTTGTGGTAGTATTATGCATCTTATTATCCTCAACTTGTTTATCATCCTACCGCTGGCAGCTCCACAAGACAATAACTTTGAGACGTCTACCTTGACAGTAATTTGAACTCATATATATCATGTACCTGACACTGACTCCAAACTGAGAACTCATACAAGGACTCTACTACTACTGACCTCCTACACCGACTGACTTTCTGACTTTGTAGTGGATGGTTCATACCACTTTGTCACATGCGAAGAGGAGTAACATTTTCACTACAACACATACCCTGAATATAATTCCCTGGCTGATTCAGTGTACCACAATGAACAACAGAACTGCCTTTTGAAATACAGTCCCTTTTGTGTGCTTTCTGTAACAGAGTGAGAGGGAGAAGGAAAAAACTAAAAGAGACAAAGTTTTCAAAGTGGAACAGAACAGAAAGAGGGACAAAATAGTAGAACTTGAAAATTTAGCACTGTATTGGCAGAAGAGAAGGAGAAACAGTTACATAAAGAAGGAAGAGGAGGAGGAAAAGATGGACATGCACAAACTTAAATAGGAACAGGCAAGATAAGAAGTTTGCTTCCCAACCACATGGTTCTGGGTTCAGTCCCACAGCGTGGCACTTTGGGCAAGTGTCTTCTACTATAACCTTGGGAAAATCAAAGTTTTGTGAGTGGATTTGATAGACAGAAACTGATAGAAGCCCATCGTATATATACATATGTATGTATGCATAATTATGTTTATGTGTGTGTCTATCTGTTCCCTCATCACTGCTTGACAACTGGTGTGGATGTGTTTATGTCCCTTTATATATATATGTGTGTGTGTGTGTCTTTGTGTCTGTTTCTCTCATACTTCCATTTGACAACTGGTGTTGGTGTGTTTACATCCATATATATATGTATATATCATCATCATCA
>NC_069009.1:6113062-6115080 GCF_001194135.2 Octopus bimaculoides
ATATATATATATATATATATAGGTGCAGGCGTGGCTGTGTGGTAAGAAGTAAAAAAGAAAAACAGAATATAAATCATCATCATCATTTAATGTCTGTCTTCCATGATGGCATGGATTGGATGGTTTGGCAGGAGCTGACAAGCCAGAAGACTGTGCCAGGCTCTGTTGTCAAGTTTGTCATGTTTCTATGGTTGGATGGCCTTCCTAATTCCAACCAGGCATTTGGCTCATGATTAAGAAAGCCATGTGTTTGACTCCCAGTGGCACATTGAGCAAGCAAGACACTTGATTTCACATTGCTCCTCTCCCCTCAGCTAGCAAAAGTCAGTCGTACCTGTAATTCAAAGGGGCCAGCCTTGTCACATTTTGTGTCATGCTGAATCTCCTTAAGGCTGGGTACACGTGTCTGTGGAGTACTCAGCCACTTTTATGTTAATTTCACAAGCAGGCTCTTTCATTGATCAGATCAACTGGAACCCTTATTGTAAACACCGGAGTGCCAGTTTTTAGTGAAGGTCTCTGACTCATGATTGTAAGGTCGTGAGTTCAATTCCTGGCACTGCCTTATGTCCTTGAGCAAAAGACTTTATCTTTATTTTACATCACTCTAGTCCATTTCAGATGGCAAAAATGAGTTGTACCTGTAATTCAAAAGGGGCCAGCCTTGTCACATTTTGTGTTTTAATGCTAAATCTCTCTGGCAACTGCATAAAGGGCACATGTGTCCATGGAGTATTCAGCCACTTGCACATTAATTTTACAAGCAGGTTCTATTGATCGGATAAACTGGAACACTTGTCTTAACCAAGTGCCATTTATGATATATGTATATATATATATATATATATATATATATATATATATACACACACATATATAGATTGATGGATGACACAGAGACAGCCAGACAGATATATAGATAGATAATGTTTGATTAATGGTGTACATTCCACCAGTACTGCTACACTAGCTACAACTACCACCACCACTACTAACGCCAATACTACTTCCAGTGCTGCCATCCACATCCTCATCTCAAACATCATCACCACCATCACCATCATCATCACCAACACCATCATCATCACCAACACCATCATCATCTTCGTCACTATCATCACCACCGCCACCACCATTACCATTGTCATCACCAACAATACCCTCATCACCATCATAATTGTTGGCATTCCAGGCCGTCAACACCACCACCACTGCTACCACTGCTACCAACACCATCACCGTCATCAACACCACTACCACAACCATCAGCAGCATCACCACCACGGATACCATTACCACTACCCTGGATGCTATCACCAATACGACTGCTGTCACCACCATCAGCACTGTTTTCAGCTGTACCTCTACAACAACTTTTACTACCATCATCATCATTGTTATTGTCACCAACACCAATTACACACCACTACCATCACCAATGACACCTCTGTCTCCACCACCACCACTAATACTTCAGCCAGTACCAGTAATAAATCAATGGTATGAATCTGGCTACCAGATACCATCTGTTTAATTTCATGTTTGTACTGAGGAGAGACAGACTGACAGACAGAGAGGATGGAAAGCCGGAAAGAGAGAGAAGGATGGATGAAGAGAGAGAGAGAGAGAGGGAGTGGGTAGAGGATAGAGTGAAAGGGAGAAAGAGAGAGAGAGAATAGGGATAGACAGACAGACTGAGAGGGGGAGAGACATGAGAAAGTTGGTGAAGATTATGATGTAGGAACAGAGGGAAAGAGAGAGGGAGATACACTGTGGACAAAGGGAGAAGGAAAGTAAATGTAGAGAGAGAGAGAGAGAAGCAATAGACTGACAGAAAGAAAGTAAACTGAAGCAGAGAAACTGAGATGAATAGAGAGGGGGAGAGACATGGAGATAGGGAGAGATAGAAAGAGGGAGAAGACAAGAAGCAAGAAGCAGAAGGAGGGGAAGGGAGGAAAGTGTAGAGAGAGAGAGAAAGTGTTGATGATGGAGGCGGCTGCGGCGGCGGTGGTGGTGGT
>NC_069009.1:6115283-6117027 GCF_001194135.2 Octopus bimaculoides
GAGTGGGAAGAGGAAAGAATAGATTTGTGAAGAGGAAGAGAGAGAGAGAGAGAGAGAGATACAGAGAGAAAGAGACTGACTGTGAGAAAGAGTAAAGGAAAGTGTGTTTGCAAGAGACAGAGAGGGAAAGAAATATAGTGATGGGGCGGGGGGGGTCAAGGGAACGGGGTAGTGGTGGGTTGTAGCAAAGACTTATGTGTGTCAGAGGTCAAATATAGACACATACACACACATGTACAAGCACACACACACATACGCATGCTCATATATGTATACTTAGAGATACATAAATGCATACGTTTGCAGGCTCATACACACCTACAAACACACGCTTATATACACACAGAGGCTTGTGCATACACACATACACCGAGAGATTCGCACATACACACATGTATATAGAGGCTCTATATAGATCCTCTAATTCCTTATGTACTTTGTACTTCTATATGTAAACCAGGTTGGCAAAATAACATAGTCTGCCCTAGACACCTGTGCTTTGGTTCTTTCTTTCTTTTTCTTTCTTTTTTTTGTCACTTTTGCTATGAATTAAATTAATGAATTCAACGGGGTACATTGTCTGCAAGTAGTTGGGTTCAGCATATTATCCTCCATTTTCTAATTGTTATATATATATATATATATATATATATATATAATCATAAATATATAGGGATTGACAGTAATCCCTATATATTTATGATTATAAATTATTTACCGAAGAAGGTTTTTTTCATACTGAGCTACCCGGCAGAATTGTTAATTATTAATTTTATTACTAATTGATGATTCCCTGCCCTGCATATCTATATATATATATATATATATATATATATATATATATATATTAATAATAAATGGTAAAATCAATAATAATTTTACCAGGTAGCCAGTGCGGAAATAAAAACCTTATAGGTAAATTTTACAAAATATTTTATAATTATATACATAATTATAACAAGAGGTCAGTTCTGATGTTGATGTGTTTATGTCCTTGTAACTTAGCTGTTCAGCAAAAGGAACTGATAGAATAAGTACTAGGCTTAAAAAATAAGTCCTGGCGTCGATTTCTTATATATATATGTATAGATAGGGAAAGAGAAAGAGAGAGATGCACACACACACACATACGTATATAAGCACCCCACACACACACACACACACACACACAAGCAAGCTTCAACTCCACCCACCCCCATCCACCCAGAACTTCCATCATAGTGAATTTCTTTCATAATAGCCTTGTCTGATGTGCAGAGATAACACTGACAGGCAAGGGCTACGGGCTTGTCCTTTGAACTTCAAGACAGCTGGTCACTGGACTTGTGTCAGCCAGTTTGTGCCGGTCTAAACCGGTCTGTCCGTCATCTCTAATGATGAGAATTTAGAAACTGTGATGCAGAGATAAAGATTCGGTGGTGGTAGTGTTTAGCCCTTGGTCATTCTTGGTCCAGTAGACAGATGATCAAAGATGATCATATTGTGACCACCCCAACTAGTCATAGTGTATTGTATTGTAACTAATATTAGTGACTATAGCTGTTGTTGTTTAGTCCCAGGATAGTACTCATCCAGACAGACCTGTGATCAAAGACGTTCCAACTGTGACCATCCCATCTATTATTCAGGCATTGTCTATCTAGGACTACAATATCTAATGTACCGTATAGTAGATAGTGGCTATAATTGTTATTTAGCCCCAGGTCAGTCCTGATCCAGCAGACTTATGATCAAAGATGTTCCA
>NC_069009.1:6117072-6117896 GCF_001194135.2 Octopus bimaculoides
TGTCTATCTAGGACTACAATATCTAATGTACCGTATAGTAGATAGTGGCTATAATTGTTATTTAGCCCCAGGTCAGTCCTGATCCAGCAGACTTATGATCAAAGATGTTCCAGATGTGACCATCCTATCTTTTATTCAGGCATCGTCTATCTAGGGCTACAATATCTAATGTATCGTATAGTAGTTAGTATTAGCGTTTATAGTTGCTGTTGTTTGGCCCCAGGTCAGACCCAGTACTGCTAACCTATGATCATAGATGTTCCAGTTGTGACCATCCCCTCTTTATTCAGACATTATGTACCTAGGTATACATTGTCTAATGTATTGTGTGGGAACTAGTATTTGTGGCTATAGTTGTTGTTTAGCCCATGGTCAGTCCTGATCCAGTAGACCTATGACCAAAGATGCTCCAGCTGTGATCATCCCATCTTTCATTCAGACATAGTATATCTAGGGCTACATTATCTAATGTACAGTGTCGTCATTAACATTCTAAGGCAGCGAGCTGGCAGAATCATTATTATGCCAGGCAGAATGCTTAGCAGCATTTTGTTCATCTTTATGTCCTAAGTTCAAATCCCGCCAAGGTCAACTTTGCCTTTTATCCTTTTGGGGTCAATAAGATAAGTACTAGCTAAGCACTGGAGTCGATGTGATCGACTTAGCCCCACACCCCGAAATTGCTGGCCTTTTGCCAAAATTTGGAATCAATAGTAGTGGCTATAATTGTTGTTGTTTAGCCCCAGGTCAGTCCTGATCCAGACAGACCTATGATCAAAGATGTTCCATTTATGACCATCCCATCTTTTATTCAGACATAGTGT
>NC_069009.1:6119889-6122351 GCF_001194135.2 Octopus bimaculoides
TCGTCATTAACATTCTAAGGCAGCGAGCTGGCAGAATCATTATTATGCCAGGCAGAATGCTTAGCAGCATTTTGTTCATCTTTATGTCCTAAGTTCAAATCCCGCCAAGGTCAACTTTGCCTTTCATCCTTTCGGGGCTGATAAATTAAGTACCAGTTACGCACTGGGTCGATGTAATCGACTTAATCCCTTTGTCTGTCCTTGTTTGTCGCCTCTATGTTTAGCTCCTTGTGGGCAATAAAGAAATAAGAAAACTCTCCGTATTCACAAGACTACAATTTTATTTTTCATGAGGATACATAAGAAATAAGACTTATAGGTTTATGATACAAGACCAGCAGCAACTGAGAAATTGAGGGCAACCACTGAACAAGAAAGCACACAAATTCCCAATGAAATGCCCCTTGATGGTTGTGATTCCATTGCTTTATGGTATCAGCACTGTCTGGGCAAGAAAGATCATTATTTACATTATTTACATTTGATGGATATTTGTCCTCATCTTGTTTGTTGTTAACACAACGTTTCGGCTGATATACCCTCCAGCCTTCATCAGGTGTCTTGGGGAAATCTCAAACCTGGGTCCTCTATCCTCTATGGGCATTAATCTGGCCCTGTATCCCTATATATGCTATGTATATCTTTCTCTGGAATTGATACTTGTAGTACATTTAGATATATAAATAATAGCTATCATTTATAGCTTTCTATGTACTTTCAGAACCAATTCCAAAAGAAGAATTATTCCACGGTTGCTTCAAAGTTTATAAAATTCTTACGACATCAATAATATATATACATATATACATACGCATATATATACATAGGAATATGTACATATACAATGACATCTCTCACATCATTCCATTATCTGCAAAATCAAAATTGAATTTATGCCACAACATACCAACTCACCAACCAGCCTACCAGCCTACAGACTAACCAAACTTCCCACCCCTTATCGACCACCCCCCCATCCCCCAGCCAACCACTGTGATATACCTATGGTAACTAATATCGCTTAAAGGTTCATACTGTCATACATGGAATTTACCTCTAAGCCTGGAGATTTCTATGACATTCTGAAATGCCAGAAGCAAGTTCCACTATATATGGGTACATGCATCAATATAAATAAAATGTATGTATGTATATGTGTATATATATATATATTATATATATATATATATATATATATATATATAGATAGATGTGTGTGTGAAGGTATATATGTATATGTAAATGTGTGTGTATATATGTATATATGTGTGTGTGTATAGATGTAGATGTGTGTATATATATATGTAGATAGAAAGACAAGTATGCACACACACACACACACACACACACACACATATATATATACATGCACACAGACATTTTATATGTATACATAGATATAAACATCTGCATGTGTATATGTGCATGTATGCACACATGCATGTATATGTATAAACATACCCACATAGGTACATGCATATATATATATGTGTGTGTGTTTATATATATATATATATATATATATATACACTCACATAGATATAATCATCTGTGTGTGTGCATGTGTGTGTGTGTGTGTGTGTAGTTAACTACCTGTAAGGTTGTCTTGAAGCTTACTCTGTCTGGTAAACATTCCATATCAGTGATATGGAAGTATAACTTCAAGTGCATGTTACAAACAAGGTAGATAGATCTGGTAGAAATAACAGCCAAATCTCCCTCAAATCACACCCTACTTTCTTATGTGTGTGTGTGTGTATGTATGTATGAGCCAATGAGCAAGACTTCTACTAGGTAGCTAGACCTGATAGAAAAAGCAGTCAAATCTCTCTCAAATCACACCCCGCTGTCTTATGTATATATGAGCCAGTGAGAGAGACCTTTACATGGTAGCTAGACCCAATAGAAATAGCAGTCAAATCTTCCTCAAATCACACCCTACAGCCTGATATATATATATACATGTATGTATGAGCCAATGAGAGAGACATCTTCATCATAGTCAGACCTGGTAGAAATAGCAGCCAAATCTCCCTCAAATCACACCCTGGTATTTTATGTATGTATATATGTATGAGCCAGTGAGGGAGACTTCTACATGGTAGCTAGACCTGGTAGAAATAGCTGCCAAATCTCCCTCAAATTACACCCTACTGTCTTATTTATGTATATATCTATGTATGAAAATCCCTTCAGAGTTGATAAAATAAGTACCAGTTGAACACTGGGGTCGATGTAATCAACTTATCTCCTCCCCCAAAACTGCAGGCCTTGTGCCAAAATTTGAAATTACCATCATTATTATTATTGTTTGTAGCAGTAGTAGTAGTAGTAGTAGTAGTAGTAGTAGCAGCAGCCGCAGCAGCAGTAGTAGAAGTCACCTTGGTGGTTATATATTTCAGTAATTAACTACTCGCATAGTTGTGTCGTTATTATCGTAACACTAATGACTTCCATTAATT
>NC_069009.1:6123112-6124398 GCF_001194135.2 Octopus bimaculoides
TAGCTATTTTCTCTTCTCACATATTTTATATTCATTTTTGATAAGGTTTTTAAAACAACCCGAAACATGTAAATTAAATAAAACCCCAAAACATGTTTTAAAAATGTGGCATTTTCATTTTTATTCATTTTCGGTATCTACTTACTCGTGTAGTACTTTTACAAATCTTTTCAAATATATATATATATATACATATATATATATCAAGAATAAGGAAGTTGTCATAATTTTGGATACCTATTTATTTAAGTCTCGTTTCTGTGAATCATCAGAAATTATACATTTACAGAAAAATCTATGTCTTTGTATATATATATGAGGGGTTAGCTGAAAAAATCTGGGTCTGATTTGGGAACAGAATGTTCTTAGTTGTTCTGAATCTCTATAATCTTTACTCTTTTACTTGTTTCAGTCATTTGACTGCGGCCATGCTAGAGCACCGCCTTTAGTCAAGCAAATCGACCCCAGGACTTATTCTTTGTAAGCCTAGTACTTATTCTGTCAGTCTCTTTTGCCGAACCGCTAAGTTATGGGGATGTAAACACACTAGCATCGGTTGTCAAGCGATGTTGGGGGGACAAACATAGACACATAAACATATACATATATACGACAAGCTTCTTTTTAGTTTCCCTATACCAAATTCACTCCCAAGGCTTTGGTTAGCCTGATGCTATAGTAGAAGACACTTGCCCAAGTTGCCATGCGGTTGGAATGAACCCGGAACCACATGGTTTGGAAGCAAGCTTCTTACCCCACAGCCCCGCCTGCTGCTAGATATGGAAATCTGTCTTCAGCATTATGCTCACCAACAGCCAGACACACTGACACACACATTTGCTAATACACATAAGCAGCTTCCCAAACGCATGGATATTTAAGGAACCTCTACTAAATCCCTCTTAAACGTTGCCTGTTCTCTGGATTACACTCATCTTGCCATCAATATAATGGCTGTCTCGACCTTGGGGTCAGACGTTGGTTTCCCCCTACTGGACCTTCCTGCACAATGTAAGCGAAGGGTTCATGTCGAAGATTGGTGGGTGTGGTGGTGGTGGTCAGAATTTGTGGCAACGGTGATGTTGATGTTTGTTGTGATGATGATGTTGTTGTTGCTGTTGTTGGTGGTGGTGGTAGTGGTGAAGGTGATGATGGTGGTTGTGGTGGTGGTGGTGGTGGTTGTGGGGAAGGTAATGGTGGTGGTAATGGTGGTCTTGGTGGTGGTGGTGGTGGTTGTGGGGAAGGTGATGATGGTGGTTGTGGTGGTAATGGTGGTCTTGGTGGTG
>NC_069009.1:6124613-6127443 GCF_001194135.2 Octopus bimaculoides
TGGTGGTGATGATGGTGATGTTGGTGATTATGATGATAACAATGATGATTATTTTCACACTTATGATGATGGTGGCAGAGGTGGCAGCAGTGGTGGGGTTGCAGGGGATTGTCCCTTTCTTTGCCCCATTTGTTTTAGGTGGTGGTGGTGGTGGTGGTGGTGGTAGTGATTGTGATGATGATAATGAACTTGTTAACTATGATGGTGATGATGATGGTGATGATGATGATGCTACTGCTGATGGTGATGTTGCTGCTGCTGATGATAGCGATGATGATGGTGGTGGTGGTGGTGTTGGTGGTGGTGATGTTGGTGATGGTGGTGCCTGTGACATTGCTTTTACGAGGAATAACACAAGCAGCAGGGTATGGGTTGTAATTGGTGTGGTTGTTGCAGTGATGGCGGTAGTTGGGACGGACGGTGGTTGTAATGGTTGTAGCGCTCAGGGTAGAAGTGGTGGTTTCGTTGGGAGGTAGTAATCGTGGCTGTGGTAATGGCCATGTCAATGGACAAAATAACGACGATGGCCATTATGGTGAGGCCGATGGCTGTGGTGGGGTTGGTGGTGATGAGGGCGGTGGTGGTGGTGGTGGTGGTAGTGATGAGGCTGATGGTGATGATAACCATCATCATCATCATCATCATCATCATCATTACCACCGCCATCCTTATTTTAGTGGTGGTGGTGGTGGTGGCGGTATGTGTATATATATATATATATATGTATATATATATATATATATATATATATATATATATATATACATATGCATATGCAGGTGTAGCTATGTAGTTAAGTTTGCTTTTGTAACAGTATGGTTGCGGGTTCAGTTCCACTGCATGGTGCTGTAAGCAGATAATTTCTGTTATAGCCTCAAGCTGTCCCCAATACCCAGCTGCAGAAATTTGGTTAAGTGAGAACTCTATAGAAGTACATTAAATAGATATCCAAATCCTCTTCCCCTATCATCATCATCATCATCATCATCATCATCATCATCATCATCATCATATTGTTTTGATGTTAGTTTTACATTTGCATGGTTAGGATACCTTTGCTGTCACCAACCTTCACCTGTTTCCAAGCAAGGCAATATTTCCCCATGGTTGGTCATGTTTTACATTGAAAACAGAAATAAACAACACTGCTTATATGATAGTGACACAAGCATACCTAGAACCATATATATACTTATACAATGGGCTTCTTTCAGTTTCCATTTATCAAATCCATTTGCAAAGCTTTGATCAGTTCGATGCTTTAATAGAAGATACTTGCTAAATCGATGCACACTGGGACTGAACCAGAAACCTGGAGGGAAGATTGTTAACCAAACAGCTGTACCAACATATATGTCTTTATAAGCACACATCACCGGATCGCCTCCCTTAAATGCTTCAAAACATTCCAGTAGAATTCATGGTGTACTAGTGCTTCAAACGTTTCCAGGATGGCTGAAAAATGTTGAAATTGATGAACGTTCTGGGCGACCTGCTACCAGCAGAACTGAGAAAAACATCAGAGATGTGTGTGCAGCTGCGAGTTGAAATCGTCGAATTACCTTCCGTGAATTATCAAAGGATGTGTAGATTAGTTGCAGTTCAGTTCAGTCTATTATCACTGAAAATTTGGGCATGAGACACATGTCTGCCAAGTTTAACTGCTTCCAGTTGACCAAAAAGACATTCATGGTTTCAGTTGCACATACACTCACATGTACAAATACATACACACATATATTTGCATGAGTGCACACACACATATATGCACACACACACACACATATATATATATATATATACATAAACACACACATACATATATATAGTCTCATGCATGCACACACACACACACAGAGTACCAAGCTTTAATTCTCATGAACAAGCAAGGAACCAAGTGCTGAGTTAACCCTGCACTTTCATCCTTTTGAAAACTTTGTGTAGGCCTCTGAGCAAGTATCACCAAGCTTTCGGCAAAATTTGATTCAGATTCTCTGCTCAACTTTCTCTGTCATGGGTAATACAATGATCACACGCTACACGCCTTCCTTCCAAGCATTGCTGTAAATAGCAGACGTGAACGAGAATGTTAAAACTTAGTGCACATGCACAGCAGAGTTGAAGGTCATCCTGTGCCAAGCAGCTTCACTCTTCATGGTTTAGCCTTGTTACTATAGCAACAGCCTGGATAATTATTGATCAGACCATGTATATACATGAGCCTGTGTATTTTTGTGAATTTATATTTGCCTTTGATGAGGATGATGGTAGTGGTGGTGGTGGTGATGATCATGACCATGGCAGCTGTGATGTTGGTAATAATGGTGTTGATGATAATGATGATGATGATGATGATGATGACTATTATTGTGTTGACTAAAATGATGATGATTCTAATAAGAACAACAATGACAATATTGCTGCTGATGATGATGATGACAGCAGCAAATATAACTCCCAGAAGATATGAATAGAACCCAAGTACAACAGGCATTTCACGTCTTGCATACAAACAGGCCCTTGGTATTTCAAACCAGAACCCTAAACAAACGGCCCCTTACTATTTCAAACTAGAACCCTAAACAAACTGGCCCTTGATATTTCAAACCAGAACCCTAAACAAACTGGCCCTTGATATTTCAAACTAGAACCCTAAACAAACTGGCCCTTGATATTTCAAACTAGAACCCTAAACAAACAGGCCCTTGATATTTCAAACCAGAACCCTAAACAAACTGGCCCTTGATATTTCAAACCAGAACCCTAAACAAATTGGCCCTTGATATTTCAAACCAGAACCCTAAACAAATTGGCCCTTGATATTTCAAAC
>NC_069009.1:6129591-6129996 GCF_001194135.2 Octopus bimaculoides
GTAGTAGTAGTAGTAGTAGTAGTAGTAGTAGTAGTAGTAGTAGTAGTAGTAGTAGTAGTAGTAATAACACCATTCTGGTTATTTCTATTATTAATATTATTATCGTCATCGTCATCATCATTGTTTTATTATTGTTAGTAACATTATCCTCAATCATCGTCATCGTCATCATTATCATTATTATTATTATTATTATTATTAAAAATAATAAATCTTCAATATTATTATTATTGTTATTTATATTATAATAATTATTATTATTACTATTTTACTAATATTATTATTATTATTATTATTATTATTATTATTATTTTTGTGTGTTCCCTTAGTGGTTAATAGAGAAAGCATAAATATTATTATCATTATTATTATTATTATTATTATTATCATCATCATCATCATCAC
>NC_069009.1:6130006-6130986 GCF_001194135.2 Octopus bimaculoides
GTGTGTTCCCTTAGTGGTTAATAGAGAAAGCATAAATATTATTATCATTATTATTATTATTATTATTATTATCATCATCATCATCATCACCAGCATTCACTTTATTATTTCTGTGCATGTTTGTCCGTCTGTTTATGTGTGTGTGTCCGTGTGTTTATGCATGTGTATCCGTGCGTTCGTCTGTTTGTGCATGTTTAGCTGTGCTTGTGTGCGTCTGTTTCTGTCAATGCTCTGTGTGTGTGTGTGTGTTTGATGGCAGTGAATTTTAAAGTCAATTCTCGTTTTAGGGGTGAGAGAGAGAAATCTGGGGATGGCAAGACGACGGGTGGGGGCGGAGCATGCATAATTTCATTGCTGCTTATGATGTTGTTGTTGTTGCTCAGGAAAAAAGGAGGAAGAGGAGGTGCAGGAGGGAACAATAAGAAGTAAGGTGGGGGTGTGTACTCAATTCCTTTGGACTATGGTCTGATTGCTGTTCAAGTTCTTAGTGGTGGTGGTGTCGATGCTGGTGGTGGTGTTTTACCTTCCCCACTCCATTATCGAGCCTGCCTATGAGGAAACAACAATCCAAGAGTGACCATCCTGACATTATCTAACATGTTGTTTTTTACTCTTCAATTGATCATAGAGACCTGTTTGATATGGACTGACCTAGGGCTAAAAAACAACAACTGTAGCCGCATATACTAACTACTATATTATACATTAGATGATGTAGTCCTAGATACACTATGAATAAAAGATGAGGTGGTCACTGCTGGAACGTCTGTGATCATAGGTTGACTGGATCAGGACTGACCTGGGGCTAAACAATAGCAACCATAACCACCAATACTAACTACTGTATTGTACATTAGATAATGTAGTCCTAGATACACTATGCCTGAATAAAAGATTGGTTGCTGACAGTTGGAACATCTTTGATCGTAGGTTGACTGGATCAGGACTGACCTGGGGCTAAACAACAATTGTAGCTACTG
>NC_069009.1:6131356-6132488 GCF_001194135.2 Octopus bimaculoides
GTATTGTACATTAGATAATGTAGTCCTAGATACACTATGCCTGAATAAAAGATTGGTTGCTGACAGTTGGAACATCTTTGATCGTAGGTTGACTGGATCAGGACTGACCTGGGGCTAAACAACAATTGTAGCTACTAACACTATTGCACTATACATTGGATAATGTAGTCCTAGATACACTATGTCTGAATAAAAGATTGGTTGCTGGCAGTTGGAACATCTTTGATCATAGGTTGACTGGATCAGGACTGACCTGGGGCTAAACAACAATTGTAGCTACTGACGCTATTGCACTATACATTGGATAATGTAGTCCTAGATACACTATGGCAGAATAAAATATGGGATGGTCACAACTGGAACATCTTTGATCATAGGTTTGGTGGACCAGGACTGACCTAGGGTTAACAAAAACCACACCACCACCACCACCACCACCACCACCACCATCATCATCATCATCATCATCATCAAAAACAACAGCAACAAGAACCTCCTGCCGGCTGCAATTGATGTTGCAGCAATAGTAGTTCTTATTGTTATGTTAGATGGGAAGGTGCAGGAAGAGTGCCTTGTTAGACTTTTTTCTTTCTTTTATTATTGTTGTTGTTGTTGTTGTTGATGCCTTATGAGTCGTTAATGTTGTTGTAGTCATCAGCATTTTCACGGCAGTTATTATTTTTCCCCTTCTAATAAACAACCATTTTCACTGCAAATTAGAGTCCATATCATCGTTAGTTTTCACTTCCTTTATTTCTTAATTAGGTGTTGCTCGTTTTACCTCACCCACTCCCCTACTTTATTTTTTTTATTAAATTTCTGTAGTGGTCTTTATTATTGTTGTTGTTGTTGTTACCGTTTTTGTTGTTGTTGTTGTTGTTTATTTTCATTCTAATTCACTTCCCGCAATTTAATTATAAATTACCGTTATGCAATCCATTTCTTCAAAATGGAAATAATATGATGCATCATGAAAATTGTTTGGGAAAAGAGATCAGGAAAGACAATGTAATAATAATAATAATAATAATGATAATGATAATAATAATAATAATGATAACGATAATAATAATAATAATAATAATAATAATAATAATAATAATAATAATAATAATAATAATAATAATAATAA
>NC_069009.1:6132637-6134872 GCF_001194135.2 Octopus bimaculoides
CATGATAATAATAATAATGGTAATAATAATAATAATAATAATGATAATGATAATAATAATAATCCTCTCTACTATAGACACAAGCCCAGAAATTCGTGGGGGGGGGGTTAGTCAATTACATCGACCCCCAGTGCTCAACTGGTACTTATTTTATCGACCCCCTAAATGGTGAAAGGCAAAGTTGACCTCGATGGAATTTGAACTCAGAACAGAGCGACAGGCAGAATGCCACCAAGCATTTTGCCCAGTGTGCTAAAGATTCTGCCACTTCACTGCTTTGGTGATGATGATGATGATGATGATGATGATGATGATGATGATGATGATGATGATGATGATGATGATGATTCTTCTATTTGTTACCAGGGCAAAGTTTGATGAGGACAATACAAAGACAAACAGACAGACAGACATAATTTTTTTCTAATATAGCCACGAGGTATGAAATTTTGTTGGTGTAGGGATAAAGTTTTAACATGTCTTATTTATTTATTAATTTCTGGCAAGGATGCAATATATCACAGGTTTATAAGTCTTATTTTGTGTTAGCAATGCAGTATTCTCACTCTTAAAGATTATCTCTATAGACTTTCTATAGAATTTAAAGCCAGCATATAAAATATCTATTGGGATCAATTTATTTGACTAACCCCTTGAAGCTGGTGCCCAAGCACAAAGTATTTGTTTCCCAACCACATGGTTCTGGATTCAGTCCAATTTTGTGACACCTTGGGCAAATGTCTTCTGCTATAGCTTCAGGCCAAGCAAAGCCTTGTAGGTGAATTTGTGAGACAGAAAGCCACAAGGTATGAAATTTTGTTGGTGTAGGGATAAAGTTTTAACATGTCTTATTTATTTATTAATTTCGGGCAACGATGCAATATATTACAGGTTTATAAGTCTTATCTTGTGTTAGCAATGCAGTATTCTCACTTTTAAAGATTATCTCTATAGACTTTCTATAGAATTTAGAGCCAGCTTATGAAATATCTATTGGGATCAATTTATTTGACTAACCCCTTGAAGCTGGTGCCCAAGCACAATGTATTTGTTTCCCAACCACATGGTTCTGGATTCAGTTCAATTTTGTGACACCTTGGGCAAATGTCTTCTGCTATAGCTTCAGGCCAAGCAAAGACTTGTAGGTGAATTTGTGAGACAGAAAGCCACAAGGTATGAAATTTTGTTGGTGTAGGGATAAAGTTTTAACATGTCTTATTTATTTATTAATTTCTGGCAAGGATGCAATATATTACAGGTTTATAAGTCTTATCTTGTGTTAGCAATGCAGTATTCTCACTCTTAAAGATTATCTCTATAGACTTTCTATAGAATTTAGAGCCAGCTTATAAAATATCTATTGGGATCAATTTATTTGACTAACCCCTTGAAGCTGGTGCCCAAGCACAATGTATTTGTTTCCCAACCACATGGTTCTGGATTCAGTCCAATTTTGTAACACCTTGGGCAAATGTCTTCTGCTATAGCTTCAGGCCAAGCAAAGCCTTGTAGGTGAATTTGTGAGACAGAAACTGAAAGAAGCCCATCATCTATATATATGTGTATGTGTGTATATATGCAAATTATTATCATTGTTTACTGCCTGTCTTCCATGCATGCATGGGTAGAATGGTTGACTAGAATCGGCCAGGTAGAAGACTGCCCCAGGCTACTGTAAATATATACACATATATATATATATTTAACATATATTCATAAAACAGTTTTGATCCATACATGGAACTCCCAATAAATTGAGTGCCATTCTTTCGGAGTGGCTGTGTGGTAAGTAGCTTGCTTACCAACCACATGGTTCTGGGTTCAAACCCACTGCATGGCACCTTGGGCGAGTGTCTTCCACTATAGCTTTGGGCTGACCAAAGCCTTGTGAATGGATTTGTTAGACAGAAACTGAAAGAAGCCTATTGTATATGTATGTATGTATGTATGTGTATATGTTTGTGCACCTGTCCCTCCCCACCACCATCGCTTGACAATCAATGGTGGTGTGTTTACATCCCCATAATTTTTGCGGTTTGGCAAAAGAAACCAATAGAATAAGTCTTGGGGTCAATTTGTTCGACTAAAGGCGTTGCTCCAGCATGGCCACAGTCAAATGACTGAAACAAATAAAATAATATATATATATATATATATATATATATATATATATGTATATATATATCTGTGTGTGTTTCTTTGTATCTATGTTTGTCCCCTACCACCACTTGACAA
>NC_069009.1:6135737-6138899 GCF_001194135.2 Octopus bimaculoides
CATCACCATCATCATATCCATTGTCATCATCATCATCATCACCATCATCACCATCATCATATCCATTGTCATCATCATCATCACCATCATCATATCCATTGTCATCATCATCATCACCATCATCATATGCATTGTCATCATCATCATCATCATCATCATATCCATTGTCATCATCATCATCATCATCATCATATCCATTGTCATCATCATCATCATCATCATCATCATCATATGTATTGCTGTCATCTCTATAATAAGCGTCATCATTATCGTCATCATCATCACTACCATCACATTATCATCATCACTGTCATCATAAGCATCATTGTCACCATCACTATCATCATCGGCATCATCACCATCATCATACATATTATCATCATCACCATCATCATAAGCATCATCACCATCCATACCATTATAACCATTGCCAGAAGGCGGTGAGCTGGCAGAATCGTTAGCACACCGGATGAAATGCTTAGCAGTGTTTCATCTGCCGCTAAGTTATGAGTTCAAATTCCGCTGAGGTCAGTTTTGCCTTTTATTCTTTCAGGGTCGATAAATCAAGTACCAGTTGAGTACTGGGGGTCGATGTGATCAACTGTCCCCCTCCCCACAAAATCCAGGCCTTGCGCCTATAGTAGAAAGGACTATAACCATCGCCACCATTGTATACATTGTCATCATCAACATCATTATAAACATCATCACTGCTACCATTACCATCATCACTGCTACCATTACCATCATCACTATATGCATTGTCATCATCACCATCATCATAAGCATCATCATCATCATCATCATCATCATCATATTTCTCCTCCTCACCATCACCATCATCATAACCATCATAATCACCATCATTATCATTCTTCTCATCACCTTATCTAATAATAATCATCATCATCATCATCATCAACATTGCCATCATCATTATCATTGTCATCATCATCATCATCATCATCATCATCATCATCATCATCATTATCTTCATCTCCAACTCAAGAGAGAGGCCCCTAATTTGTTGATGCAGTTGTCTGAGCCCTGTCATTGGCATACTGCATGTCTTAGTCATTTTAAACGTGGCAGGGGGCCACCCCATCTACCCACTAGATCTGGAGGCAGGTGGTGTCTTCTTCTCAGAAACAGAAGTAGGGAAGTAGAGGGAGGGAGTGAGAGAGAGAGAGAGAGAGAGAGAGAGAGAGAGAGAGCAAGCAAAAGGAGGAAGAAGGAAAGATGAGAGAGAGAGAGGGAGCAGAGACGGACAGGAAGAGGTGAGGGAGAGAAAGGAGGAGAGAGAGACAATGATGCCTATGCCATGGTCACGTCTGTGCCATTACTTGACAAGAATTTTATTTTTCAATCCAGAAAAAAAGAGTTGCCTTTCATGGGATTTGAACCCACACCCACAGTGAACTAGTATGAACATCACAAGGCTATATTCTGTCTGGCATTCGAAGATCTATTGTTATTCACGTTAATATTTATATAATAATTTGGTGTACTGGCATCAGTCATTTGGCTACGGCCATGCTGGAGCACGACTTTGAAGGGTTTTAGTTGAACATATTGACCCCAGGAATTATTTTGCTTTTTTTTAAACCTAGTACTTATTCTACCAGTCCCTTTTGCCATACCGCTAAGTTATGGGAACATAAACACACTAACACCACCTGTCAAGCAATGGTGGACATGCACACACACTCACACACACACACACACACACACACACACACACATATATATATACATATGAGGGGCTTCTTTCAGTTTCCGTCTACCAAATTTACTCACAAGGCTTAGGTCAACCTGAGGCTAAAATAAAAGACACTTACCCAAGGTGCCATGCAGTGGGACAGAACCAACTTCTTGCCAGACAGCCACACCTAAATGAGCCAAGGTGTTGCTCCAGCATGACCACAGTCTAATGACTGGAACAAGTGTTTAATGGAGGAAGTTACGTGTGTGCATGTCTATGTGTTTATGGTTGTCCTTCCCACAGCGTTTGTGTGTTTACAACCCTTTAACCTAGCAGTTTAACAGAAGAGACCGATAGAATAAGGACCAGACTTTAAAAAATATATATAAAAACTGGGGTTGATTTGTTCGACTAAACCCTTCAAGGGGGTGCTCCAGCATGGCAACAATCCAATGATGAAGACAAGTAACAGATGAGATTAACCAAAATTAATTAAACCAGAGCAAAACAGAATTACCTAATTCTGGTCACACTGACTTCATTTAACCCCTGTGGGGCCATTATCTGTATTACATGATGAAATATAATCAGCTTCATGTTCCAATTAGTCCTGAAAAATAATCAAAAATTTGGAGAGATTTAATAAAATAATTAAAGTTATTTTTTTCGTAATTAAATTTGTGAATTTAATATAAATTTACAAAGTATTCTCAAATGAAATTTTGATGCAAGGTTTTCATTTAAATATGAACATATATGGTATTACCACATTCAAAAATATTGGTTCTTGTCTGATCACCATGGGGCCATGTCAGTACTTAGATGAGTGACATCTTTAGGTTCAGTCCCACTAAACAGCACCTTGAGCAAGTGTCTCTTACTAACTACAGCCCTAGGCCAACCAGTACCTTGTGAGTCGATTTAGTAGATAGAAACTGAAAGAAACCCACCACATATATATATGTATATAGTGTATTGTTCCATGATGGTAAGATCAACGAAAAAGTGCTCCCTCTGGTGAGAGATAAATATTATTTAGTAAACACAATATATGTTTTTATGTACTACTATTAGTTTTATATGTTATGCCATCATCGGCCTGAGGTTGTAATAGAAGACACTTGTCCAAGGTACCATGCTGTGGGATTGAGCCCTGAACCATGTTGCAAAGCAAGCTTCTTACCTCACAGCCACAAATGCGCCTATATATGTGTATGTATATATATATATATCAGCACAGAATTTTGTCAGTGAACAGGTCGTGGTCTCAAAGCGACGAAAATATTTTGACAAATTAAATTTAAATGTTGAAGTGAATCTAACGGATTTTGTGTGTTATTTTAAATGGCTTATAAACACCTTCCACGCTGCAATTGTTTTC
Organism: Octopus bimaculoides; assembly: GCF_001194135.2. Taxonomy (NCBI): domain Eukaryota; kingdom Metazoa; phylum Mollusca; class Cephalopoda; order Octopoda; family Octopodidae; genus Octopus; species Octopus bimaculoides. The sequence goes on from NC_069009.1 coordinate 6,138,821, forward strand.
GTTCCAGCACACGATCTCAGATCAGGTCACTTGCTATGCAAGTGCATCTCCCTATATATATATATATATATATATATAT
>NC_069009.1:6139210-6142649 GCF_001194135.2 Octopus bimaculoides
ATATATATATATATATATACTAATGATTATTTTCAAGATCCAATAAAATCAAGGTATTTTAATATTTCAATAACCAAGGTACCAGGGCAGAGTCAAGGATAGTAAACCTGTGCTCTAACAGTGTGTATGGATACACTGGCATATATATTCAACCCTAAAATACCATTCTCCAATTTATTCCTTCCCCTGGCACCAAGATGAGAGCATCAATAAGCGTCCTATATTCTTGGGTGAAAAATCCTAAATGTTGAATTTTATTTTCCTTTTATAATTCGCCTGAACAAAACGGATTTTTTACTTGATGTAATTGATTTGTTCATCAATAAAAAAAACATGCCTGAAACAGTTGTAGTGAATCTCAGCCCATTTGTGTTATTGTGTGTGTGGGTTGGTGGGTGTAGAACACCAAGGAGCTGTGTGCGCAAATTGGTAAGTTCTTAATCTTTTAACATTTACATTATTCTGTGAAGTGTAATATTTATCCGCATTGGTTGTCTCATAGTTTCAGAATGCCAATGATGTAATTGTTTATTTTAAGAATGACATTGTCAGGCAAGTGTGAAAGGCCAGATCTTGCTGGTTTCAATATAAAGCAGGTAGAATATTTGGAGCAGATATGATTGGTTCAAATGATAAACATTTTACACATCAGACAAAATACTATATTGTATACATTCTGGGTCTTTGCCTTTTAAGATCAAATCCTGCCAAGGTGAACTTGGTCATTTCGGTCAACTAGGCTATTCATACTTCTGTATTAATTATCACTGTATTCCAATTAATTGTGAAAAGTAATCAAATACTTGGAGATATTTAGTCAAAGAATTAATGTCACTTTTTCCTTAATTAAATTTGTGATTTTAATACAAATTAAAAAATGGGTCTTGAATGAAATTTTGATGGCAGGTTTTCCATTAAATATAAACGTTTATGGCACTGTCACACTGCAGATATTGGTTCTTGAACTATGACCAAAGTTAAGCACCCTGAGGCCATATTAATACTTAGATCCATGCTTCTCAACCATCTTTTTTGCCTTTGGTTTCTATTTTACTCTGGTGGATCCTCATTCAAAACCAATTTTTATTCGAACTTCAGATTTTGCTGAAGTCAGCTTGGTTAGTCACGTCATATGTGATCGATAAATAAAGAGTGTTGGATGAAAAACCTCGCCATATTTATTCCAAATAAGGCAGCAAGTTAACAGACTTGTTACTATGCTAAGCAAGGCCAGATTAAGACCCATCGTGGCCCTAAGCACTTAAAAGATTTTGGTGCCCCCATAAAAGATTATGTGATTCAAAATACAAACTATAAAATAAATTTTAATTTTTCAAGACGAAACAAAAGATAAAGAGAGGGAAAATAATGTTTATTTTTGTATATTTCCACTTATTTATTTATATTTATAGTGGTTTCCTCCTACTTTTTTGAATTGCAAAGTCTTTGATCAGATCCTCAAAATTAATCTTAGTTAACACATCTGCATCTATACTTAGTTGAGATAAAGGCATCCCGAATATCATTTTAGCAAGTTTAAAGTGATTTCTTTTGTGCCGTAAACCATTTACCATTTCTGTGGTGCCCCCTCCTTCCCTTGATGCTCTAAACATGTGCTTATTTTGATTAATGGTTAATCCAGCGCTGGCACCAGGCAAAATGCTTAGCGTTTCATCTGCCTTTACATTCTGAATTCAAATGTTATCAAGTTCAACTTTGTCTTGCATCTTCTCAGGGTCATTAAAATAAGTACCAGTTGAGCGCGTGGGTCGAGTTAATTGATTCACTCCTAGCCCTGAAATTGGTGGCTTTTTTCTCAGAATTTCAAACCAATATTTCTTCCAACTGAGGCTGTGAACTGACAGAATTATTACCACACTGGGGAAAATACTGAGCAGCATTTCATGTGTCTTTACGTTTTGAGTTCAAGTGCTGTCAAGGTCAACATTACTTTTTACCCTTTTGGTGTTGATAAAATAAGTACCAGTTAAGAACTGGGGTCGATTTAATTGACTTACACCCACCCCCTAAATTGCTGGCCTTGCGCCAAAATTTGAAACCAGTATTTATTCCAACTTCTCATACAGGTAGATCAGATCCTGCCAAGGTCTACTCAGCCATTTGTCTTTTTATGTCTGTCATCCTTATGTTCCAATTACTTTTCAAAAACTAATCAAAAATTTGGAAAGATTTATTAAAATAATTAAAATCCTTAAAGTTTTTTTTTCTTAATTAAATTTGTGATTTTAATACAAATGTACAAAGAGTTCTTAAATGAAATTTTGATGGAAGGCTTTTATTTAAATATAAACATTAATGACCCTGTCACATTGAAAAATATTAGTTCTTGACTGATCACCAGAGTTAAACACCATGGAACCATGTTCTGACTGCATGGGAAACCTAAGAGCTGTGTGCGCAATATCTTAGATGGAAATTCGATACATTCTGGGTCCTTGCTTTTTGGTGAAGGACTGTGGCTTAGTGGTTAGAGGTGTCCTTGAACAAGACCCTTTATTTCACATTGCTCGAGTCCCCTAAACTGGTAGAAGTGAGTTGTACCTGTTTTTCAAAAGGGCCAACCTTGTCACACTCTGTGTCTCACTGAATCTCTCTAAGGACTACATTAAGGCTACATGTATCTGTGGAGTGCTCAGCCACATGCATGTTAATTTCACATGCAGGCTGTTCTGTTGTTCGGATCCACTAAGACCCTTTCATTTTGAGTTCAAATCCTGCTGAGATCAACTTGGTCATTCATCCTTCTATGCTAATTATCCTTATATTGTAATTAGTTTCAAAGAAAAATTTTAAATTAACAATTTGCAGAAATGTAATAAAATTATAAAACTTTTCATCATCAGCATCATTTAACATCTGTGTTCGATGCTGGCAGGGTTTGGATAATTTGACAAAATCTGGTGGGTCCAGATACTACCTCAAGTTCTAGGGTCTGCTCTGGCATTGGTTTCTGCAGATAGAGGCCTATCCTAAGAACAACAATCTTACAGTGTGTACTACCAGCTCTCCTCATATTGACAGCACTAAAGAGACGTAACTAAATATCTTTTGCTATTGCACTAACAATTCTGGTTCAGTGGTTATAGCATCAGGCTCACAATCATAAGGTAGTGAGTTCCATTCCTGGACCAGGCTGTGTGTTGTGTTCTTGAGCAAGACGCTTTATTTCATGTTGCTCCAGTTAACTTAGCTGTAGAAATGAGTTGTGACATTTACTGGTGCCAAGGTGTATTGGCCCCTTTGCCTTTCCCTTGGATAACATTAGTGGTGCGGAGAGGTGAGGCTGGCATGCATGGGAAACTACTGGCCTTCCATAAAACAACCTTGCCCAGACTTGTGTCTCAGAGGAGAACTTTCTAGGTACAATCCCATGGTCAGTCATGATCCAAGGGGTTCTTTACCCTATATATATATATAT
>NC_069009.1:6143011-6145435 GCF_001194135.2 Octopus bimaculoides
AAAGGAATATGCACACATTTGTGAAATAAAATATTGACATGGTTAACAGGTTTCGCTTCTGCTATGCATGCTAAGCTAGTTTGTGGTAATGTTATAATTTCATGCTATCATAATAAATTGTCGTTTCTTGTTGGTAGTTCTGGGGTCGATTTGCTCAACTAAAAGTGGTGCTCCAGCATGGCCACAGTCAAATGACTGAAACACGTAAAAGAGTATATATATGTAGCATATCGTCAAATCCCCAAAACTTGTTGGCCTAAGATGTATGATATTTACTACATGAACTATGATGCAAAAAATATGAGAAAGATGTGGTATATAATTTTTTTTTTGTGCAGGGGTTCCTTGTGACATGTAATTCATTTTAAGGGTTACGTAAGGGTAAAAAAGTTGAGAAACACTGGTCTAACCCATGCCAACATAGAAAACACTAAATGTTGATAAGGATATATTGGTCCTTGCTTGATCAGCAAAGTTAAGCACCCTGGGGCAAGGCTAGTTCTTAGATGGATGACTGCCTTCGAAAAACCAGGAGCTGTTTGTGCAGTTCGAGGTGGAAATTTGGCAGTTCTTGAAGCATTCTAGAAAACCCCGTGTTGTACGTATTCTGGGTCTTTGCAATTGGAACTGAAATCCTGTGGAGGTCAACTTTACCATTCATTAATCTAGGATTGATAAATAAAGAGCATTGGATTAAGAATCCTTGTAATATTTATACCAGCTTTAAAGTGGCAAACTGTCAGAATAATTCTGAGTTCAAATGCCGCTAAGGTCAACTTTGCCTTTCATCCCTTAGGGGTCAATAAAATAAGTAACAGTTGAACACTGGGGTTGATGTAATTGATTTACCAGCTTCTTCAAAATTGCTGGCCTTGTGCCAAAACGTGAAACCAATATTTATTCCAACTTCTCACCCTGTGGTTTCAAACCCACCAAAGTCAACTTGGCTGTTCATCCTTCTCTCTTTATTATCCCTCTGTTCAGATTAATTTTCAAAAATAATTAACAATTTGGAGAGATTTAATAAAATAATTGAAGTTTATTTTTTCGTAATTAAATTTGTGATTTTTAATTTAAATTTACAAAGTATTTCAGAACGAAATTATGAAAGGTTTTCGTTTAAATATTAACATTTACAACTCCACATCATGTTCAAAGTATTGCTTCTCAGCCAATCACCATAGTTAAACAGCATGACGCTTTGTTAGTACTTAGATGGGGGACTGCTGGGGAATCTAGTAGTTGCATGTGCAATCTCTCATTCTCTTTGATGGAAGTTTGGCAGTTGCTAAAGCAGGGATAAAATGCCATGTAATGTATATCTTGGGTTTTTTTAACGTTTGGTAATTATTCTTTTTTATTTTACTTGTTTCGGTCATATGACTGCGGCCATGCTGGAGCACGGCCTTGAAGGGTTTTAGTTGAACAAATTGACCTCAGGACTTATCTCTTATAGGCTAGTATTCTATCGTTCTCTTTTGCCAAACCACTAAGCTGGAGGGACATAAACACACCAACACCAGTTAAGTGGTTATGGGGGACAAAACAGACACAAAGACACACACACATACATATATATATACATATATATATATATATACGATGGGCTTCTTTCAGTTTCTGTCTACCAAATCCACTCACAAGGCGTTGGTTGCCTGAAGCTATAGCAGAAGACACTCACCCAAGGTGCTTTGCATTGGGATTGAACCCAGGACTAAGTGCTTGGAAACAAACTTCTTACCACATACCCATGCCAGTTTTGATCTTCTTTTGCTTAAGTATATATATATATATATAATGTGTTCATCATCATCATAATCCTCATTGCCATCTTCCTCTACCCTAACCACCACCACCATCATCATCATCATCATCACCATCATCATCATCACGATTACCATCATCAATGCCATGATCACCATTTTCAATGTTATCATCACCACAACTACAATCATCATCATCATTATCATCATCATCGTCATCATCACCATCCTCATCATCATCATCACTATCCTCATCACCACCACAACCATTATCATCATCACCATCATCATCATCACCATCACTACTGTCATCATCGTCATCATCATCATCACCATCATCATCACCATCATCATCATCACCATCACTACCGTCATCATCGTCACCATCATCATCACCATCACTACCGTCATCATCGTCATCATCACCATCATCATCACCATCATCATCCATCACTACCATCATCATCATCATCATCATCATTTCTGTTATCAATACCACCACCAACACCACCATCACTACCGTTGTCAGCATCACCATCATTGTCATCACCACCTCCATCATCTGCATCATTCCATCATCATCAGTCATCACAATCAACATCACCACCACCATCGCTATCGCTGTAAACATCTTCATCATTGTCATCACCACCCCCATCTC